>NC_069504.1:633538719-633662311 GCF_027579735.1 Bombina bombina
TATACATATACACCATGTATGATAATGTTCTATCAATATACATACACCATGTATGATAATGTTCATATATACGCCATGTAATGACCAGAGGATCTAGAATTTTTGGGCATCAGGAAGGTAGAACATGGGTGGAAAGGAGGGGATATACAGAACCAATTGGGTCGTTTGGAGATGAAATGGATCCATACTATGGATAGCCTCATACCAAATGGCCTCAATAAGGATTTCGAACTTCATCACTTTTTATAAACAACATACATACCCCCCAACAAGTAATTCTGAAGAATCTAAATTAAATATAAAACTTTCCATCCCTAGTACTAATATATCAGTATAAAACAACATAAGCTGACAATTCAAATGTATACATCTTAAATTTAATCAAATTATCCGGTAGTAGTCACTAAAATTTACGAATTAGGTATAGATGAATTGCTGTAAGATGACTAGAATTGTGATAGATTTTTCTTCATCTATATATTGCACCAGATACTGGTTTTTGGGTAACAAGGAAAACATCACGGTTACTAAATATATTGTAGGATGTATACCTTTACGGGATATATTTCCCTTTATGCTCAGAATTTATACATTTCTACTCTCTATTTATACGGTACGGTACTTAGAGGATAAGTTCGTTTATTGAATTTGAATAATAATTAATGTTTTTGAACTTAATTTGAATATTTCTTTGCTGAATGTTCCTATCTTTAACAATGTCTATGCATATATTGATGAAAGCTTTCATTGTGAAAATCTCTATTTTAAGTTTTACGATGACCACGAATTGAGATGTTTGCCCATTTTAAAGATGGAGGACACTATACCGGATATCCGGTCTAAAGCTTTTGAATGACTTAAATGAAGGTTTTGGACATGCGCACACCATCCTTGATAAAGCTTAATGCGAAACGTACGTTGGACTGTTTGTTCCTTGGCGCCTTCCTAAATACCTGCACACCAATAAGGAGAGCAACAGTTACTGGTCTTTCTGGGGGAGGTTGTGTGGTTCAGTTTCTACACTCCTTACCACGGTTTCTAGTACTCTGTTAAGCTCATACTGAGCAATTACTACACTGTATTGCCTATACTTATTATATAAGGTGTTGTTAGCAGGTCTGGTGACGCTATTTTATATATATATTTTATGATGTTTTAATAAATTCATTTATCTGAACGACAAGAACAAGAATCTGTTTTACCCAACAGTATAAAAGAGGGTGTGCGCTTCTACCTGAGCTAGGCTATAGCTCTACCGCATGTGAGTAACCATTTGCACAGACACAAGTTTCTTATTGCAACAATATTACAGAATTACGCTATGTGGCATATTTCTTCTTTTTTATGAGGATCAAGAGAGACCACACAGAAGATTGAAGAGTGCCGGGAAAAGTACACATATCCTTATATGAACTTTATTTATTTAGGTTGATTATACGTGAGTGGCACCACGTATATTTATTCACTCCTTTTTTTTGGGGCTTTTTTCTTTTGATCACATTTATTCCATTCATTTTCCTTTTGTGATACTTTGGTATTTGTTATCATATTTGTTATAACAGTAGTGTAAATATTTAAAATAAAAACTTTTTTGACTGTGAATCATCAGTCTGCTAGTGCAATTAAATTGCAGTTGCCTGCCTGCCAGCGTGTTTTCCAGGCCCACTTGCCAACTAGTGGCACCAATCATATTTGCTATAACAGTATTGTAAATATTTTTAAAAACATCTTTGACAGTGAAACATCAGTCAGCTAGTGTAATCTTATTGCAGTTGCCTGCCTCCCAGCGTGTGTGCCAGGCCCACTTGCCAACTAGTGCCACCAATCATATTTGTTATAACAGTATTGTAAATATTTAAAAAAAAACTTTTTTGACTGTGAAACATCAGTCAGCTAGTGTAATCTAATTGCAGTTGCCTGGCTCCCAGTGTGTGTGCCTGGCCCACTTGCCAACTAGTGCCACCAATCATATTTGTTATAACAGTAGTGTAAATATTTTTTTTTTTAAATTTTGGACTGTGAAACATCCATCTGCTAGTGTAATCTAATTGAAGTTGCCTGCCTGTCAGCGTGTGTGCCAGGCCCACTTGCCAACGAGTGCCACCAATAATATTTGTTATAACAGTATTAAAAATATTTAAAATAAAAAACTTTTTTGACTGTGAATCATCAGTCTGCTAGTGCAATTGAATTGCAGTTGCCTGCCTGCCTGCCAGCGTGTGTGCCAGGCCCACTTGCCAAATAGTGCCACCAATCATATTTGTTATAACAGTAGTGCAAATATTTTTTAAAAAAACTTTTTTTACTGTGAAACATCAGTCAGCTAGTGTAATCTAATTGCAGTTGCCTGCCTCCCAGCGTGTGTGCCAGGCCCACTTGCCAACTAGTGCCAGCAATCATATTTGTTATAACAGTAGTGTAAATATTTAAAAAAAAACTTTTTTGACTGTGAAACATCAGTCTGCTAGTGTAATCTAATTGAAGTTGCCTGCCTGCCAGCGTGTGTGCCAGGCCCACTTGCCAACTAGTGCCACCAATCATATTTATTACAACAGTATTGTAAATATGTAAAATAAAAACTTTTTTGACTGTGAATCATCAGTCTGCTAGTGCAACTGAATTGCAGTTGCCTGCTTGCCAGCATGTGTGCCAGGTCCACTTGCCAACTAGTGCCACCAATCATATTTGTTATAACAGTAGTGTAAATATTTAAAATCAAAAACTTTTTTGACTGTGAATCATCAGTCTGCTAGTGCAATTGAATTGCAGTTGCCTGCCTGCCAGCGTGTGTGCCAGGTCCACTTGCCAACTAGTGCCAGCCATCATATTTGTTATAACAGTATTGTAAATATTTTTTAAAAAAAACTTTTTTGACTGTGAAACATCAGTCAGCTAGTGTAATCTAATTGCAGTTGCCTGCCTCCCAGTGTATGTGCCAGGCCCACTTGCCAACTAGTGCCACCAATCATATTTATTATAACAGTAGTGTAAATTTTTACAATAAAAACTTTTTTGGCTGTGAATCATCAGTCTGCTAGTGCAATTGAATTGCAGTTGCCTGCCTGCCAGCGTGTGTGCCAGGCCCACTTGCCAACTAGTGCCACCAATCATATTTGTTATAACAGTATTGTAAATATTTAAAAAAAAAAACGTTTTTGACTGTGAAACATCAGTCAGCTAGTGTAATCTAATTGCAGTTGCCTGCCTCCCAGCGTGTGTGCCAGGCCCACTTGCCAACTAGTGCCAGCAATCATATTTGTTATAACAGTAGTGTAAATATTTAAAAAAAAAACTTTTTTGACTGTGAAACATCAGTCTGCTAGTGTAATCTAATTGAAGTTGCCTGCCTGCCAGCGTGTGTGCCAGGCCCACTTGCCAACTAGTGCCACCAATCATATTTATTACAACAGTATTGTAAATATGTAAAATAAAAACTTTTTTGACTGTGAATCATCAGTCTGCTAGTGCAACTGAATTGCAGTTGCCTGCTTGCCAGCATGTGTGCCAGGCCCACTTGCCAACTAGTGCCACCAATCATATTTGTTATAACAGTAGTGTAAATATTTAAAATCATAAACTTTTTTGACTGTGAATCATCAGTCTGCTAGTGCAATTGAATTGCAGTTGCCTGCCTGCCAGCGTGTGTGCCAGGTCCACTTGCCAACTAGTGCCAGCCATCATATTTGTTATAACAGTATTGTAAATATTTTTTTAAAAAAAACTTTTTTGACTGTGAAACATCAGTCAGCTAGTGTAATCTAATTGCAGTTGCCTGCCTCCCAGTGTATGTGCCAGGCCCACTTGCCAACTAGTGCCACCAATCATATTTATTATAACAGTAGTGTAAATTTTTACAATAAAAACTTTTTTGGCTGTGAATCATCAGTCTGCTAGTGCAATTGAATTGCAGTTGCCTGCCTGCCAGCGTGTGTGCCAGGCCCACTTGCCAACTAGTGCCACCAATCATATTTGTTATAACAGTATTGTAAATATTTAAAAAAAAAAACGTTTTTGACTGTGAAACATCAGTCAGCTAGTGTAATCTAATTGCAGTTGCCTGCCTCCCAGCGTGTGTGCCAGGCCCACTTGCCAACTAGTGCCAGCAATCATATTTGTTATAACAGTAGTGTAAATATTTAAAAAAAAAACTTTTTTGACTGTGAAACATCAGTCTGCTAGTGTAATCTAATTGAAGTTGCCTGCCTGCCAGCGTGTGTGCCAGGCCCACTTGCCAACTAATGCCACCAATCATATTTGTTATAATAGTATTGTAAATATTTAAAATAAAAACTTTTTTGACTGTGAATCATCAGTCTGCTAGTGCAATTGAATTGCAGTTGCCTGCCTGCCAGTGTGTGTGCTAGGCCCACTTGCCAACTAGTGCCACCAATCATATTTGTTATAACAGTAGTGTAAATATTTAAAATAAAAACTTTTTTGACTGTGAATCATCAGTCTGCTAGTGCAATTAAATTGCAGTTGCCTGTCTGCCAGCTTGTTTTCCAGGCCCACTTGCCAACTAGTGCCACCAATCATAATTGTTATAACAGTATTGTAAATATTTTTTAAAAAACGTCTTTGACAGTGAAACATCAGTCAGCTAGTGTACTCTAATTGCAGTTGCCTGCCTCCCAGCGTGTGTGCCAGGCCCACTTGCCAACTATTGCCACCAATCATATTTGTTATAACAATAGTGTAAATATTTAAAAAAAAAAAATTTTTGACTGTGAAACATCAGTCTGCTAGTGTAATCTAATTGAAGTTGCCTGCCTGCCAGCGTGTGTGCCAGGCCCACTTGCCAACTAGTGTCACCAATCATATTTGTTATAACAGTATTGTAAATATTTAAAAAAATAACTTTTTTGACTGTGAATCATCAGTCTGCTAGTGCAATTGAATTGCAGTTGCCTGCCTGCCTGCCAGTGTGTGTGCCAGGCCCACTTGCCAACTAGTGCCAGCCATCATATTTGTTATAACAGTAGTGTAAATATTTTTTAAAAAAACTTTTTTACTGTGAAACATCAGTCTGCTAGTGTAATCTAATTGAAGTTGCCTGCCTGCCAGCGTGTTTGCCAGGCCCACTTGCCAAATAGTGCCACCAATCATATTTGTTATAACAGTATTGTAAATATTTAAAAAAAAAAAACTTTTTTGACTGTGAAACATCAGTCAGCTAGTGTAATCTAATTGCAGTTGCCTGGCTACCAGCGTGTGTGCCTGGCCCACTTGCCAACTAGTGCCACCAATCATATTTGTTATAACAGTAGTGTAAATATTTTTTTTAAAAAAAATTTGGATTGTGAAACATCCATCTGCTAGTGTAATCTAATTGAAGTTGCCTGCCTGTCAGCGTGTGTGCCAGGCCCACTTGCCAACGAGTGCCACCAATCATATTTGTTATAACAGTATTAAAAATATTTAAAATAAAAAACTTTTTTGACTGTAAATCATCAGTCTGCTAGTGCAATTGAATGCAGTTGCCTGCCTGCCAGCGTGTGTGCCAGGCCCACTTGCCAAATAGTGCCACCAATCATATTTGTTATAACAGTAGTGTAAATATTTAAAAAAAACAACTTTTTTTACTGTGAAACATCAGTCTGCTAGTGTAATCTGAATGAAGTTGCCTGCCTGCCAGCGTGTGTGCCAGGCCCACATGCCAACTAGTGCCACCAATCATATTTATTACAACAGTATTGTAAATATGTAAAATAAAAACTTTTTTGACTGTGAATCATCAGTCTGCTAGTGCAACTGAATTGCAGTTGCCTGCCTGCCAGCATGTGTGCCAGGCCCACTTGCCAACTAGTGCCACCAATCATATTTGTTATAACAGTAGTGTAAATATTTAAAATCAAAAACTTTTTTGACTGTGAATCATCAGTCTGCTAGTGCAATTGAATTACAGTTGCCTGCCTGTCAGCGTGTGTGCCAGGTCCACTTGCCAACTAGTGCCACCAATCATATTTGTTATAAAAGTATTATAAATATTTAAAAAAAAATCTTTTTTGACTGTGAAACATTAGTCTGCTAGTGTAATCTAAATGAAGTTGCCTGCCTGCCAGCGTGTGTGCCAGGCGCACTTGCCAACTAGTGCCACCAATCATATTTATTATAGCAGTATTGTAAATATTTAAAATAAAAACTTTTTTGACTGTGAATCATCAGTCTGCTAGTGCAACTGAATTGCAGTTGCCTGCCTGCCAGCGTGTGTGCCAGGCCCACTTGCCAACTAGTGCCACCAATCATATTTGTTATAATAGTAGTGTAAATATTTAAAATAAAAACTTTTTTGACTGTGAAACATCAGTCTGCTAGTGCAATTGAATTGCAGTTGCCTGCCTGCCTGCCAGCGTGTGTGCCAGGCCCACTTGCCATCTAGTGCCACAAATCATATTTGTTATAAAAGTATTATAAATATTTAAAAAAAAAATCTTTTTTGACTGTGAAACATCAGTCTGCTAGTGCAATTAAATTGCAGTTGCCTGCCTGCCAGCGTGTTTTCCATGCCCACTTGCCAACTAGTGCCACCAATCATATTTGTTATAACAGTATTGTAAATATTTAAAAAAAAAAACTTTTTTGACTGTGAAACATCAGTCAGCTAGTGTAATCTAATTGCAGTTGCCTGCCTCCCAGCGTGTGTGCCAGGCCCACTTGCCAACTAGTGCCAGCAATCATATTTGTTATAACAGTAGTGTAAATATTTTAAAAAAAAACTTTTTTGACTGTGAAACATCAGTCTGCTAGTGTAATCTAATTGAAGTTGCCTGCCTGCCAGCGTGTGTGCCAGGCCCACTTGCCAACTAATGCCACCAATCATATTTGTTATAATAGTATTGTAAATATTTAAAATAAAAACTTTTTTGACTGTGAATCATCAGTCTGCTAGTGTTATTGAATTGCAGTTGCCTGCCTGCCAGTGTGTGTGCTAGGCCCACTTGCCAACTACTGCCACCAATCATATTTTTTATAAGAGTAGTGTAAATATTTAAAATAAAAACTTTTTTAACTGTGAATCATCAGTCTGCTAGTGCAATTAAATTGCAGTTGCCTGCCTGCCAGCGTGTTTTCCAGGCCCACTTGCCAACTAGTGCCACCAATCATATTTGTTATAACAGTATTGTAAATATTTTTTAAAAAACGTCTTTGACAGTGAAACATCAGTCAGCTAGTGTAATCTAATTGCAGTTGCCTGCCTCCCAGCGTGTATGCCAGGCCCACTTGCCAATTAGTGCCACAATTCATATTTGTTATAACAATAGTGTAAATATTTAAAAAAAAAACTTTTTTGACTGTGAAACATCAGTCTGCTAGTGTAATCTAATTGAAGTTGCCTGCCTGCCAGCGTGTGTGCCAGGCCCACTTGCCAACTAGTGCCACCAATCATATTTGTTATAACAGTATTGTAAATATTTAAAATAAAAACTTTTTTGACTTTGAATCATCAGTCTGCTAGTGCAATTGAATTGCAGTTGCCTGCCTGCCAGTGTGTGTGCTAGGCCCACTTGCCAACTAGTGCCACCAATCATATTTGTTATAACAGTAGTGTAAATATTTAAAATAAAAACTTTTTTGACTGTGAATCATCAGTCTGCTAGTGCAATTAAATTGCAGTTGCCTGCCTGCCAGCGTGTTTTCCAGGCCCACTTGCCAACTAGTGGCACCAATCATATTTGTTATAACAGTATTGTAAATATTTTTAAAAACGTCTTTGACAGTGAAACATCAGTCAGCTAGTGTAATCTAATTGCAGTTGCCTGCCTCCCAGCGTGTGTGCCAGGCCCACTTGCCAACTAGTGCCACCAATCATATTTGTTATAACAGTATTGTAAATATTTAAAAAAAAAACTTTTTTGACTGTGAAACATCAGTCAGCTAGTGTAATCTAATTGCAGTTGCCTGGCTCCCAGTGTGTGTGCCTGGCCCACTTGCCAACTAGTGCCACCAATCATATTTGTTATAACAGTAGTGTAAATATTTTTTTTTTTAAAAATTTTGGACTGTGAAACATCCATCTGCTAGTGTAATCTAATTGAAGTTGCCTGCCTGTCAGCGTGTGTGCCAGGCCCACTTGCCAACGAGTGCCACCAATAATATTTGTTATAACAGTATTAAAAATATTTAAAATAAAAAACTTTTTTGACTGTGAATCATCAGTCTGCTAGTGCAATTGAATTGCAGTTGCCTGCCTGCCAGCGTGTGTGCCAGGCCCACTTGCCAAATAGTGCCACCAATCATATTTGTTATAACAGTAGTGTAAATATTAAAAAAAAAAACTTTTTTTACTGTGAAACATCAGTCTGCTAGTGTAATCTAAATGAAGTTGCCTGCCTGCCAGCGTGTGTGCCAGGCCCACATGCCAACTAGTGCCACCAATCATATTTATTACAACAGTATTGTAAATATGTAAAATAAAAACTTTTTTGACTGTGAATCATCAGTATGCTAGTGCAACTGAATTGCAGTTGCCTGCCTGCCAGCATGTGTGCCAGGCCCACTTGCCAACTAGTGCCACCAATCATATTTGTTATAACAGTAGTGTAAATATTTAAAATAAAAAACTTTTTTGACTGTGAATCATCAGTCTGCTAGTGCAATTGAATTACAGTTGCCTGCCTGCCTGCCAGCGTGTGTGCCAGGTCCACTTGCCAACTAGTGCCACCAATCATATTTGTTATAAAAGTATTATAAATATTTAAAAAAAAAATCTTTTTTGACTGTGAAACATTAGTCTGCTAGTGTAATCTAAATGAAGTTGCCTGCCTGCCAGTGTGTGTGCCAGGCGCACTTGCCAACTAGTTGCACCAATCATATTTTTTATAACAGTATTGTAAATATTTTTAAAAAAACGTCTTTGACAGTGAAACATCAGTCAGCTAGTGTAATCTAATTGCAGTTGCCTGCCTCCCAGCGTGTGTGCCAGGCCCACTTGCCAACTAGTGCCACCAATCATATTTGTTATAACAATAGTGTAAATATTTAAAAAAAAAACTTTTTTGACTGTGAAACATCAGTCTGCTAGTGTAATCTAATTGAAGTTGCCTGCCTGCCAGTGTGTGTGCCAGGCGCACTTGCCAACTAGTGCCACCAATCATATTTATTATAGCAGTATTGTAAATATTTAAAATAAAAACTTTTTTGACTGTGAATCATCAGTCTGCTAGTGCAACTGAATTGCAGTTGCCTGCCTGCCAGCGTGTGTGCCAGGCCCACTTGCCAACTAGTGCCACCAATCATATTTGTTATAACAGTAGTGTAAATATTTAAAAAAAAAAAACTTTTTTGACTGTGAAACATCAGTCTGCTAGTGTAATCTAATTGAAGTTGCCTGCCTGCCAGCGTGTGTGCCAGGCCCACTTGCCAACTAATGCCACCAATCATATTTGTTATAATAGTATTGTAAATATTTAAAATAAAAACTTTTTTGACTGTGAATCATCAGTCTGCTAGTGCAACTGAATTGCAGTTGCCTGCCTGCCAGCGTGTGTGCCAGGCCCACTTGCCAACTAGTGCCACCAATCATATTTGTTATAACAGTAGTGTAAATATTTAAAAAAAAAAACTTTTTTGACTGTGAATCATCAGTCTGCTAGTGTAATCTAATTGAAGTTGCCTGCCTGCCAGCGTGTGTGCCAGGCCCACTTGCCAACTAATGCCACCAATCATATTTGTTATAATAGTATTGTAAATATTTAAAATAAAAACTTTTTTGACTGTGAATCATCAGTCTGCTAGTGCAATTGAATTGCAGTTGCCTGCCTGCCAGCGTGTGTGCCAGGCCCACTTGCCATCTAGTGCCACAAATCATATTTGTTATAAAAGTATTATAAATATTTAAAAAAAAAATATTTTTTGACTGTGAAACATCAGTCTGCTAGTGCAATTAAATTGCAGTTGCCTGCCTGCCAGCATGTTTTCCAGGCCCATTTGCCAACTAGTGCCACCAATCATATTTGTTATAACAGTATTGTAAATATTTTGAAAAAAACGTCTTTGACAGTGAAACATCAGTCAGCTAGTGTAATCTAATTGCAGTTGCCTGCCTCCCAGCGTGTGTGCCAGGCCCACTTGCCAACTAGTGCCACCAATCATATTTGTTATAACAGTAGTGTAAATATTTAAAAAAAAAAACTTTTTTGACTGTGAAACATCAGTCTGCTAGTGTAATCTAATTGAAGTTGCCTGCCTGCCAGCGTGTGTGCCAGGCCCACTTGCCAACTAATGCCACCAATCATATTTGTTATAATAGTATTGTAAATATTTAAAATAAAAACTTTTTTGACTGTGAATCATCAGTCTGCTAGTGCAACTGAATTGCAGTTGCCTGCCTGCCAGCGTGTGTGCCAGGCCCACTTGCCAACTAGTGCCACCAATCATATTTGTTATAACAGTAGTGTAAATATTTAAAAAAAAAAAACTTTTTTGACTGTGAATCATCAGTCTGCTAGTGTAATCTAATTGAAGTTGCCTGCCTGCCAGCGTGTGTGCCAGGCCCACTTGCCAACTAATGCCACCAATCATATTTGTTATAAAAGTATTGTAAATATTTAAAATAAAAACTTTTTTGACTGTGAATCATCAGTCTGCTAGTGCAATTGAATTGCAGTTGCCTGCCTGCCAGCGTGTGTGCCAGGCCCACTTGCCATCTAGTGCCACCAATCATATTTCTTATAAAAGTATTATAAATATTTAAAAAAAAAATATTTTTTGACTGTGAAACATCAGTCTGCTAGTGCAATTAAATTGCAGTTGCCTGCCTGCCAGCATGTTTTCCAGGCCCACTTGCCAACTAGTGCCACCAATCATATTTGTTATAACAGTATTGTAAATATTTTGAAAAAAACGTCTTTGACAGTGAAACATCAGTCAGCTAGTGTAATCTAATTGCAGTTGCCTGCCTCCCAGCGTGTGTGCCAGGCCCACTTGCCAACTAGTGCCACCAATCATATTTGTTATAACAATAGTGTAAATATTTAAAAAAAAAACTTTTTTGACAGTGAAACATCAGTCTGCTAGTGTAATCTAATTGAAGTTGCCTGCCTGCCAGCGTGTGTGCCAGGCCCACTTGCCAACTAGTGCCACCAATCATATTTGTTATAACAGTATTGTAAATATTTAAAATAAAAACTTTTTTGACTGTGAATCATCAGTCTGCTAGTGCAATTGAATTGCAGTTGCCTGCCTGCCAGTATGTGTGCTAGGCCCACTTGCCAACTAGTGCCACCAATCATATTTGTTATAACAGTAGTGTAAATATTTAAAATAAAAACTTTTTTGACTGTGAATCATCAGTCTGCTAGTGCAATTAAATTGCAGTTGCCTGCCTGCCAGCGTGTTTTCCAGGCCCACTTGCCAAATAGTGCCACCAATCATATTTGTTATAACAGTATTGTAAATATTTTAAAAAAATGTCTTTGACAGTGAAACATCAGTCAGCTAGTGTAATCTAATTGCAGTTGCCTGCCTCCCAGCGTGTGTGCCAGGCCCACTTGCCAACTAGTGCCAGCAATCATATTTGTTATAACAGTAGTGTAAATATTTAAAAAAAAAACTTTTTTGACTGTGAAACATCAGTCTGCTAGTGTAATCTAATTGAAGTTGCCTGCCTGCCAGCGTGTGTGCCAGGCCCACTTGCCAACTAATGCCACCAATCATATTTGTTATAATAGTATTGTAAATATTTAAAATAAAAACTTTTTTGACTGTGAATCATCAGTCTGCTAGTGCAATTGAATTGCAGTTGCCTGCCTGCCAGTGTGTGTGCTAGGCCCACTTGCCAACTAGTGCCACCAATCATACTTGTTATAACGGTAGTGTAAATATTTAAAATAAAAACTTTTTTAACTGTGAATCATCAGTCTGCTAGTGCAATTAAATTGCAGTTGCCTGCCTGCCAGCGTGTTTTCCAGGCCCACTTGCCAACTAGTGCCACCAATCATATTTGTTATAACAGTATTGTAAATATTTTTTAAAAAACGTCTTTGACAGTGAAACATCAGTCAGCTAGTGTAATCTAATTGCAGTTGCCTGCCTCCCAGCGTGTGTGCCAGGCCCACTTGCCAATTAGTGTCACCAATCATATTTGTTATAACAGTATTGTAAATATTAAAAAAAAAAAACTTGTTTGACTGTGAATCATCAGTCTGCTAGTGCAATTGAATTGCAGTTGCCGGCCTGCCTGCCAGCGTGTGTGCCAGGCCCACTTGCCAACTAGTGCCAGCCATCATATTTGTTATAACAGTAGTGTAAATATTTTTTAAAAAAACTTTTTTACTGTGAAACATCAGTCTGCTAGTGTAATCTAATTGAAGTTGCCTGCCTGCCAGCATGTTTGCCAGGCCCACTTGCCAAATAGTGCCACCAATCATATTTGTTATAACAGTATTGTAAATATTTAAAAAAAAAAACTTTTTTGACTGTGAAACATCAGTCAGCTAGTGCAATCTAATTGCAGTTGCCTGGCTCCCAGCGTGTGTGCCTGGCCCACTTGCCAACTAGTGCCACCAATCATATTTGTTATAACAGTAGTGTAAATATTTTTTTAAAAAAAATTTTGGACTGTGAAACACCCATCTGCTAGTGTAATCTAATTGAAGTTGCCTGCCTGCCAGCGTGTGTGCCAGGCCCACTTGCCAACGAGTGCCACCAATCATATTTGTTATAACAGTATTAAAAATATTTAAAATAAAAAACTTTTTTGACTGTAAATCATCAGTCTGCTAGTGCAATTGAATTGCAGTTGCCTGCCTGCCAGCGTGTGTGCCAGGCCCACTTGCCAAATAGTGCCACCAATCATATTTGATATAACAGTAGTGTAAATATTTAAAAAAAAAAACTTTTTTTACTGTGAAACATCAGTCTGCTAGTGTAATCTAAATGAAGTTGCCTGCCTGCCAGCGTGTGTGCCAGGCCCACATGCCAACTAGTGCCACCAATCATATTTGTTATAACAGTAGTGTAAATATGTAAAATAAAAACTTTTTTGACTGTGAATCATCAGTCTGCTAGTGCAACTGAATTGCAGTTGCCTGCCTGCCAGCATGTGTGCCAGGCCCACTTGCCAACTAGTGCCACCAATCATATTTGTTATAACAGTAGTGTAAATATTTAAAATCAAAAACTTTTTTGACTGTGAATCATCAGTCTGCTAGTGCAATTGAATTACAGTTGCCTGCCTGCCAGCGTGTGTGCCAGGTCCACTTGCCAACTAGTGCCACCAATCATATTTGTTATAAAAGTATTATAAATATTTAAAAAAAAATCTTTTTTGACTGTGAAACATTAGTCTGCTAGTGTAATCTAAATGAAGTTGCCTGCCTGCCAGCGTGTGTGCCAGGCGCACTTGCCAACTAGTGCCACCAATCATATTTATTATAGCAGTATTGTAAATATTTAAAATAAAAACTTTTTTGACTGTGAATCATCAGTCTGCTAGTGCAACTGAATTGCAGTTGCCTGCCTGCCAGCGTGTGTGCCAGGCCCACTTGCCAACTAGTGCCACCAACCATATTTGTTATAACAGTAGTGTAAATATTTAAAAAAAAAACTTTTTTGACTGTGAAACATCAGTCTGCTAGTGTAATCTAATTGAAGTTGCCTGCCTGCCAGCATGTGTGCCAGGCCCACTTGCCAACTAATGCCACCAATCATATTTGTTATAATAGTATTGTAAATATTTAAAATAAAAACTTTTTTGACTGTGAATCATCAGTCTGCTAGTGCAATTGAATTGCAGTTGCCTGCCTGCCAGCATGTGTGCCAGGCCCACTTGCCATCTAGTGCCACAAATCATATTTGTTATAAAAGTATTATAAATATTTAAAAAAAAAAATCTTTTTTGACTGTGAAACATCAGTCTGCTAGTGCAATTAAATTGCAGTTGCCTGCCTGCCAGCATGTTTTCCAGGCCCACTTGCCAACTAGTGCCACCAATCATATTTGTTATAACAGTATTGTAAATATTTTTAAAAAAAACGTCTTTGACAGTGAAACATCAGTCAGCTAGTGTAATCTAATTGCAGTTGCCTGCCTCCCAGCGTGTGTGCCAGGCCCACTTGCCAACTAGTGCCACCAATCATATTTGTTATAACAATAGTGTAAATATTTAAAAAAAAAACTTTTTTGACTGTGAAACATCAGTCTGCTAGTGTAATCTAATTGAAGTTGCCTGCCTGCCAGCGTGTGTGCCAGGCCCACTTGCCAACTAGTGCCACCAATCATATTTGTTATAACAGTATTGTAAATATTTAAAATAAAAACTTTTTTGACTGTGAATCATCAGTCTGCTAGTGCAATTGAATTGCAGTTGCCTGCCTGCCAGTATGTGTGCTAGGCCCACTTGCCAACTAGTGCCACCAATCATATTTGTTATAACAGTAGTGTAAATATTTAAAATAAAAACTTTTTTGACTGTGAATCATCAGTCTGCTAGTGCAATTAAATTGAAGTTGCCTGCCTACCAGCGTGTTTTCCAGGCCCACTTGCCAACTAGTGCCACCAATCATATTTGTTATAACAGTATTGTAAATATTTTAAAAAAAACTTCTTTGACAGTGAAACATCAGTCAGCTAGTGTAATCTAATTGCAGTTGCCTGCCTCCCAGCGTGTGTGCCAGGCCCACTTGCCAACTAGTGCCACCAATCATATTTGTTATAACAATAGTGTAAATATTTTAAAAAAAAAACTTTTTTGACTGTGAAACATCAGTCTGCTAGTGTAATCTAATTGAAGTTTCCTGCCTGCCAGCGTGTGTGCCAGGCCCACTTGCCAACTAGTGCCACCAATCATATTTGTTATAACAGTATTGAAAATATTTAAAAAAAAAACATTTTTTACTGTGAATCATCAGTCTGCTAGTGCAATTGAATTGCATTTGCCTGCCTGCCTGCCAGCGTGTGTGCCAGGCCCACTTGCCAACTAGTGCCAGCCATCATATTTGTTATAACAGTATTGTAAATATTTTTTAAAAAAAACTTTTTTGATTGTGAAACATCAGTCAGCTAGTGTAATCTAATTGCAGTTGCCTGCCTCCCAGTGTATGTGCCAAGCCCACTTGCCAACTAGTTCCACCAATCATATTTATTATAACAGTAGTGTAAATTTTTACAATAAAAACTTTTTTAGCTGTGAATCATCAGTCTGCTAGTGCAATTGAATTGCAGTTGCCTGCCTGCCAGCATGTGTGCCAGGCCCATTTGCCAACTAGTGCCACCAATCATATTTGTTATAACAGTATTGTAAATATTTAAAAAAAACTTTTTTTTTTTAAAAAAAAGCTTTATTGAGTGAACATATATAGAACATTACAGTCGGTTCAGTATGTATGTACATGACATGAGATAACAAGTCAAAGATGTTACTACATATTCCAGTTTAACCCCTTAAGGACCAGCGACGTACCCTGTATGTTGCTGGCCTTTTTTTGGGACTTGATTGTTTTATAGCGCGATCTTGCCACCAGCGTTGAGACTGCTCTATTCCACAAAGCCTGCTGGAGGAAGGACATTAATAGCGTGTTCTTGCTAGACTTGTGCTATTATGTCCTGAAAAAACCCTTAACGACCAGTAGCATACAGGGTACATTGTGGTCATTAAGGGGTTAACATGTTCTGCATTAAGAATTTGTTTGTTCACTGTTAGATATATCCTACATATTTAACACCTTGTCTAAGCATATGTTGATCCAATCAAAAATTTTCAATGTAGGAGCATTTGCTTGTATTTAAGATAGTAGTGGTTCTGTTTTATACTCATCTATTTCATCAAGTATTAAGCAGATAAGCATCTTTCTTTCAGTGCTCCATTACCACAGTTTATCTCAGTAAGCTAGCTTAAGGAGGGAAAAGAAGAAAAAAGAGTAGAGTAAAATGTGAAGGCAAGAAGGAAAGAGAGAGAGAGAGAGAAGAGAAAAAAAAAAAAAAAAAAAAGGGGGGGGGGGGAGGGAAGGAGAAGGTCAGAGGGGAATCGAAGAAGCTTTGGGAGCTCCATGACTCAGATATGCTGTTGTTAATACCTATTCCTCTTCAGCAGGCAACCGGACCCTACACAGTTTTGCCTTCCCAAATTAGCGTCATGTACTCATGGGTCTCCATCTTCCCAGCTTTCAAGTAATGAAATTTCTCGAGTCCCAGCAGATCCCACACCCCAGCCCTCCACTCTCCCAGACTTGGTATGTGCAATGATTTCCAATGTTTCGGGATGAGACCTTTCGCACAATTTAGCATTAGGAGGAACAGGTGGTGTTTCGCCTCCATTGCGATTTTAGGCATGCCATGATATATAAGATAGCTTGGATTAGGGGGCAATATGATGTTTAAAAGTCTACTGCTCTCACGGAGCACAACTTCCCAAAAGGGCTGTATCAGTGGACAATGCCACCATATGTGTAGCAGCGTACCCTCCATTCCACAGCCCCTCCAGCACTCCCCATTTGTATGCGGGTATACTTTCCTCAATCTCTGCGGAGTCAAATACCACCTGCTCAGGAATTTGTTATGCATTTCTTGAAGCCTAGCCGAGACCGAGGCCTTTTTTGCTTTACTAAAGATAGTCAGCCAGGATTTTGCATCCATCTCCAAATTGAGCTCTCTTTGCCAAGCAGCCGCATAGGAAGGGACCGTCGTTCCACTCCCCTCCAATAATAATCGATAGAGGAGCGAGATTAGATGTTGTGGGGTGTTTGCCGCAGTACAAAGCATCTCAAATGTCGTTCTCTGTCTAGTAAAAGAATCCCTATCCCGGGAGTTGTTGAAATAATGAGTTAACTGTGCTACCCGAAACCAAGAAGAGAACAAATCTCTATTCCACTCAAGCAGACCTTCTTGCGTTTTAAGCTTACCCTGACTAGTGGTATTATATATAGCCGCCTCAGCTAGTGGGTAAGAGGAACCCGAGACATGTCTCCTGTTTTCCAGCCCATTTTCAGGATTTTCTCGTACTGGCGTAACCGGCGAGGCAGAGGTAGAAAGATCGCTCTCCACCCTGACTAGCCTATCCCAACAAGTAAAGACATCTTCTATCAAAGGGTAACGGGAGATACAGCTGGGGCGGTGTTCAGGTTTCATCCAAGCGAGTGCTCCAACATTTCTCCTACCAAGTATTTCCCTGTCAAGTCCAATCCACGCCTTATGTACTGAGTTTTGGCTCCACTCTACAATGCGTTGAAGGCTTATTGCCTTACAATATTCCCTCAGAAGCGGAATACCAGCTCCGCCTCTGTCTCTGGGAAGATACATTGTTCTTTTGCTGATTCTGGGTCTCATTCCATTCCAAATATAAGACTCAATCTCTGATTGAATCTGTTGCACTATGTGCCCAGCTGCTGATAGAGGAATGGTTTGCATAACATAGAGCACTCTAGGCAGAATATTCATTTTTGCAACATGGATTCTTCCCATCCATGAGATGGTCTTATTTTTCCATGTTACAAGATCTCTTGTGATGTCATCTCTAATGCGTTTGTAGTTCAGATCTGCCATTTCTTTTACCGAGGGGATCAGCATAATGCCTAGATACTTTATGTGCTTCAAGGCTATTTTGAGGGGGCAGTGATGTCTCTGATTTTCGAACGTGGCTGGAGGTATGGTAACATTCAATATTTCGGACTTAGAAGGGTTGAGCAGAAAGTCTGAGACTCGTCCAAAGGCTGCAAATTCCTCCAGCGAGGCTTTCAGTGAGGAAGCACTATCTGCAAGCGTTAGCAGGACATCGTCCGCATACATTGCTAGTTTATGTTCCATTCCCCCCACCGCAATGCCCTGTATGACAGGATTGGCTCGTATTTTGCTTGCCATAACTTCCATGACTAGCGCAAAGAGCAGGGGCGACAGAGGACACCCCTGCCTGGTTCCATTGGATATTAGAAAGGCCCTTGAAAACATGCCATTAACTCGAACTTTAGCATTGGGATTGGAATATAATGAGAATACATTGCTAATAAAGCGTGGCCCAAATCCCATTTTTATCAGGGTGTGGCGCATGAAAGACCAGTTGACTCAGTCAAATGCCTTCTCTGCATCCGTCGACACCAGCATCAACGGAGCGAAGTTGGCTTGGGCAAAAGATATTAATTGAATCACCTTAAGCGTATTATCCCGCGCTTCTCTTGCCGGGATAAAACCTGCTTGGTCGGTCGAGACCAATTGGGGTAGATATTTTTTAAGTCGATTGGCTATGACCTTAGCCAGTATCTTAACATCAGAGTTAAGTAGCGAGATCGGTCTATAGCTGCTCAGCTGATTCCCCGGTTTATCTGGCTTGTGGATGACCGATATGAAGGCCGCAAGCATCGAGCTCAGCAACGTGGGGTACTCTGATAGTTTATTGAACATGCGTAATATATGGGGCATTAGAATGTCTGCAAAGGATTTATAATAACGAGTGCCAATCCCATCAGGGCCTGGGCTTTTGCCACTCGGCAGATCTTTTATAGCCCGAAGTATCTCCTCAGCCGTAAAGGGAGAATCTAAGTGATCCGCCTCTGCTGTAGACAGTTTTGGCAGCTCAACGTTCGCTAGATAATCTAGGATTGCTTGTTCAGAAGTCTGTCTGTTGCGATCCTCTTCCTGCTCCCCGGTCGTGGGGTGTAAGTTGTAAAGAGATTCATAAAATCTCCCAAATGTGTTTGCAATGGATTGTCCATCTCTATGGATTTCTCCATTGCTGCTTGTCATCTCAAACACGTATGAGCTCAATCTCCTACGTGCCAAGGCTCTGGCCAATAGCCTTCCGGCCTTATTACCTTGTTCAAAAAACTACTGTCTCATCCTCAGTGCCTTCCTCTGCTGCTCTTCCTGGAGATGGCGCAGCAAGGCGGATCTGGCAACCTCCAGTTCCTCCTGTACTGCTTTGTCGGCTGGTGAGTCCTCGTTTTGAGCAACCTGTGCCAGAAGCTTCTCATACAAGTCTCTTCTATTGTTACGCAGAATTGCGTTGTGCCTAATCAATATTCCCCTGAGGACACATTTGTGTGCCTCCCAGATTGTGGAATCACTCAGGGCTTCTGTTGTGTTTAACCGAAAGTATTCCTCCAAATTTTTGCGTATTTCTTGTTTTAAGGGTTGGTGGTCCAGGAGGAATTCATCCATTCTCCAAACAAAGGGAGTCACTGAAATGTTTGGCCAATCAATGGTGCATCTGACCGGGGTGTGATCAGACCAGGTGATTGTGTTGATGCTACTGCCTGTGGTGATAGTGAGACCCGCAGAGTCTGTAAACAAGTAATCTATCCTCCGGTACTTCCTATGCGGGTGCGAGTAAAAGGTGTAGTTCCTGGCTGTAGGGTGATAAGTGCGCCAAATATCATGCAATACATGGTCTTTCAAGGACTTGATGAGGTGTTTGATAACCTTGTGGGGAGTGCTAGAGAGGCCATCAGATGTATCCAATGCGGGGCTCAAAGATGCATTAAAATCACCACCCAGATATAGAATTCCCTTCTGTACTTCTAGGATTTTGAGCATAACCATTTTAAGGAATAGATCTTGCGCAGTATTTGGGGAGTAAAGGTTGGCCAAGGTAATGGGTCTACGATACAGCGTTCCCGTCAGTATCAGATATCTGCCATTAGGGGCTCTGACTACGTGCTCTAATTGGAAGGGTACTGTTGATCGGAATAAAATGCCCACCCCATTTTTTTTGGAAGGCCCTGATGCGAAATAGGCTACTGGGAAATGTCTATTAAACCATTTAGGTTCCCTGAGTCTAGAGAAATGCGTCTCCTGTAGCAGTATGATGTCCCCACCCATTCTATGTAGATCTCTAATGATTAATGATCGCTTCTCCGGGCTGTTAAGGCCCTTAGTATTTATGGTTAACAGTTCAATGTGGTGTTTCCTCTCTTGGGGGTGTAGATAAGCCATATCTGCCCCCGGAGGTATGAGAAAAAAAAAAAAAAAGGGGGGGGGGGAGAAGGGTTTAAGAAGATATATAGAGTTAGTTGAAAAAGGTAAAGTAGGATAGTTGGGTTTAATTAGGTGAAAAAAGCTGATTAGTGAAGGAGGGGGGAGGGAAGGTGTGGTGGTAGAATGTATCTAAGAATAGAGAGTGGGATGGAACCCTCCAAATGTCACAGTCGACTCTGGGGGGTAATTATACAGTTAGGAAGTCTGAAAAATAAGGTCAACAAAGTTGTACAACAGGGGGTAGTAACCCCAATACTCTCATATATAGGTATATTGACATATATGATTAACTTTGTGGGTGTTTGTAACTCAAAAACATTTTAAATCAAACCATTGTTAGAATTTAACCCCTTAATGACCGAGGACGTGCAGGGTACGTCCTCAAAAAAAAGGCAGTTAATGCCTGAGGACGTACCCTGCACGTCCTCGGTGTGGAAAGCAGCTGGAAGCGATCCTGCTCGCTTCCAGCTGCTTTCCGGTTATTGCAGTGATGCCTCAATATGGAGGCATCCTGCAATAACAATGTATGGCCATCCGATGCAGAGAGAGCCACTCTGTGGCCCTCTCTGCACCGGAGATCGGTGGCTTCCTTCGTTGGTGGGTGGGAGCAGGACCGGGAGGCGGGTGGCGGCCGGCGGCCATCGATGGCCCTGGAGATGTGCAGGGGGCGGGATCATGGGCGGGGATATCCGGGGGCCCGTGCACGATAGGGAGGGGGCGGGCGCGTGCACGGGGAGGGAGCGGGTGGGAACGCTGCACTACAGAAAATAGGATTGGTAATAGGATAGGTAATCAGGTTTATACCGCTAATAAAATTTTTAAAAAAAAGCTAAATCAGGGGGTGTTGGGTTGGTATGTGGGAAAGAAGCTACACTACAGAAAAAAAAACTGTGAAAAAAAAACAGAAAACATTTTTTCTGCAAACTGGGTACTGGCAGATAGCTGCCAGTACCCAAGATGGCCCCCAAAAAGTCAGAGGGGGACAGTTAGAGAGGTGTTTGGGGGGGATCAGGGAGGTTGGGGGATAAGGGGGATACTACACAGCAGCATATGTAAATATGCTATACAATTAAAAAAAAAAAACAACAAAGAAACAAAGATTCCCTTTATTTCTGTACTGGCAGACTTTCTGCCAGTACTTAAGATGGCGGGGACAATTGTGGGGTGGGGGAGGGAAGGGAGCGGTTTGGGAGGGATCAGGGTGTGTGATGTGTCAGATGGGAGGCTGATCTCTACACTAAAGCTAAAATTAACCCTGCAAGCTCCCTACAAGCTACCTAATTAACCCCTTCACTGCTAGACATAATACACGTGTGATGCGCAGCGGCATTTAGCGGCCTTCTAATTACCAAAAAGCAATGCCAAAGACATATATGTCTGCTATTTCTGAACAAAGGGGATCCCAGAGAAGCATTTACAGCCATTTGTGCCATAATTGCACAAGCTGCTTGTAAATGATTTCAGTGAGAAACCTAAAATTGTGAAAAAAATTACGTTTTTTTTTTAATTTGATCGCATCTGGCGGTGAAATGGTGGCATGAAATATACCAAAATGGGCCTAGATCAATACTTTGGGTTGTCTACTACACTACATTAAAGCTAAAATTAACCCTAGAAGCTCCCTAATTAACCCCTTCATTGCTGGGCATAATACACGTGTGGTGCGCAGTGGCATTTAGCGCCCTTCTAATTACCAAAAAGCAACAACAAAAGCCAAACATGTCTGCTATTTCTGAACAAAGGGGATCCCAGAGAAGAATTTACAACCATTTATGCCATAATTGCACAAGTTGTTTGTAAATAATTTCAATGAGAAACCTAAAGTTTGTGAACAAAATTGTGAAAAAGTGAACATTTTTTTTTATTTGATTGCATTTGGCGGTGAAATGGTGGCATGAAATATACCAAAATGGGCCTAGATCAATACTTTGGGGTGTCTTCTAAAAAGAAATATATACATGTCAAGGGATATTCAGGGATTCCTGAAAGATATCAGTGTTCCAATGTAACTAGCGCTAATTTTGAAAAAAAGGGGTTTGGAAATAGCAAACTGCTACTTGTATTTATGGCCCTATAACTTACAAAAAAAGCAAAGAACATGTAAACATTGGGTATTTCTAAACTCAGGACAAAATTTAGAAACTATTTAGCATGGGTGTTTTTTGGTGGTTGTAGATGTGTAACAGATTTTGGGGGTCAAAGTTAGAAAAAGTGTGTTTTTTTCCATTTTTTTCTCATATTATATAATTTTTTTATAGTTAATTATAAGATATGATGAAAATAATGGTATCTTTAGAAAGTCCACTTAATGGCGAGAAAAACGGTATATAATATGTGTGGGTACAGTAAATGAGTAAGAGGAGAATTACAGCTAAACACAAACACTGCAGAAATGTAAAAATAGCCTTGGTCCCAAACGAACAGAAAATGGAAAAGTGCTGCGGTCATTAAGGGGTTAAACATGAACAGCAATAAAAATTTAGAACCAGAAAAATACATAATGTCCCACCAGAAAATGACAATACATATATTCCTACGCCAGGATTCAAATATGAAATCTGAAGTTATATCTAAGACTAAAACCCTCCTCAGTTCGCGCTAAAAGGTTCCACTAGCTTCTATATTCTTTATGGGGGATTCGGAGTAACAGAGAATAAGCAACATATGAATGCCTAGCAAAACTAATTGGACAGAATATTAGTTTAGTACTCCGTTAGTCGTAATGAGAGAGTCAGCACGACTAGGCATATAATAGCTCACCTGAGTTATAACTAGTGCTGCGCAATTTATGGTGATTTATACTAGGCAGATCTGTCCCTTCCACAGTATCTCTAAATAGTAGTTCCTACAAACTTTACTGGCCGAGGGGGGTTTATTATGTATATTTAATCCTTCATTATGGCTAGTATGTGCTCCTTTTACCCATTCTCACTGCCTTTTCGCTCATACATACTGCACAGTGCTTTACTATATTATTAGTGTTAATCATACGCAGAAGGCACCTCTGAGGTCTCTATAGTAATCTTAGGAGAGGGTCTATTCTATCTGGTTATGCTTGAGTATCCCTGAACCTATGACAGATATTCTTAAATATAAAATAGTTAAAACAATTCAACACTGTTTTCCTGTTCATATTAGGCACACTACTCAACATCACAACATAAACATTATATGCAGTGTTCCACAGTCCACATTTACAACCTAGATACTATGTTCCGGCAATCCGCTGTACAGCGGTCAAAGTCTAGGATGGCCAAGTTGTAAGTTCAAGTTCCACCAGAAATGTTCTCTAATGAGGTGCGTGGGCCATATCTGCCACTTCATGCTAAACTCGTCAAACAGTGGGTGCTGAAACATGTTGTTTGGCAAACAAGAGAAGAAAATAAACTATACTTATCTGTCCAGGGACACAGCTCAGGTAGGAAGTCTCAAGCAGGGGGTCATTTCAAGTAGCTACTGTTCACCATGCCATCAGGCATGTTCTTCAAGGGTTCTTTAAAGTTGAGGTCTGCACTTTTAGACGGGTCTCGGCCTAATTTCCTCGTGGCATTCTCCTGGACCAGCTGGAGCCGGCACTACTGCTGAATTTAGTGGTCTGATCTGTAGGCCCAGGGCTTGGTTGAAAGTAGGGAGATCTGCAGGTGTTTTGAAGACAGCTGTCGTTCCATCCTTGGTGGCTATTATACAGGTGGGAAAGCCCCACCTATATTGGATTTGTTGCTCCTTAAGCGTAGAGGTGATGTATTGTAACTCCCGTCGCTTCTGAAGGGTAGCCGGACACAAGTCTGTAAAGATCTGAATTTCTGTCCCCTCAAACATCAGTGGGTGTCTGTTCCTGGAGTGTCGGAGAAGTTCCTCCTTATCCTTGTAAGATAGAAGTTTAATGATGATATCTCTAGGCGGAGCTCTGGCTGGTGGTCTGGGCCGCAGTGCACAATGAGCTCTTTCTACTTGAATCTCTGCTGCGTTTGGAGCGTTTTTAAGGAATTTAAATAGCTCTTGAATATATTGTCCTATTTCAGGTGGACTTACTGCCTCTGGGACCCCACGGAGCCGCAGATTGTTCCGCCGGCTCCTGTTTTCTAAATCTTCTATTCTCTCTGTCAGGTTTTGTACTACTGCATCCTGCGACTGCACACAGCTTGTTTGATGCTGGAGATCAGAGCGCAAGGTTTCCTGTACCTCCTCAACCTGTGATACTCTGTGATCCACCGCAGCAATGTCTTTTTTTAATTCACCAAACATGAGCTTCACATCCATCATAGCTTCTTTTATGTAATTTTTAGATGACAGATGTTTAATGTCATTTTTGGTAAGGAAGCCATAGTGTGCTAGATCTGAGCTTTGAGCAGCTCCTAGTTGTCCGCTAGTGTCTGAGGTATCTCTGTTAGTGCTTGAGTTTTGCTCAGAAGGTATTAAATAATTCTCCATGTTTGTAGACTGTGAGCCCTTTGCTGGTTTAGACATTCTCCTGTTAGACATCTCACAGGGGTTATTACTGCAGGCTAGGAGGTACTATGTTTAATGCTCCTTTCAAATGTTCGTGGCAATTTGATCAGTGCTGTAGCACTCCACTTAATCTCCTTCTACAGCAGTGATACCAATGATAACCTAGGGACCCTCTATTGTCAACAGTGTAGGCCCACTGTACTCTCTGTATGCTGTATGAATGCACTTGCTGGCCCTGCCTCTCCATTGCTGCCAGATAAAATCACTTCCACAATACTTTTCACAGTAGGGTTTTATGTGATGGGCTTATATAGGTCATGACATTCATATATGTGCTGCAGTTTTCTTGACCGTTAACACTCACCCAGTCTAAGGGGGTCACACTGTCTCGTTTCTATGTCCCAGCCGTTTACTGTATAGCCAGCAAGAGAGCACTCCCAGCACCAGGCTGCGCCGGAGATGGTCTGATCGGAAGTTCAGGCGCTTGTTTATGAGGGCTTAACTTCTCTTTCGGAGCGATATGCTTGTTGGCCGATTGTACAGAGCTAATGCCCGTACTGTCTGTGTTCTGTATACAGCTCTGCACGCTCCGCGTGTGTCCCGGCACTATCAGTGCATGACGTGCTGTGCTCCGTAGTAGGCCCAAGTGCGCAGCTGCTTCACTTCTTTAAGTTTTGCCTTTTATTTGCAATAATTAAGGTCCGGGTAGCAGGATTGTATGCTGCAACTGTTCAGCGTTACTTAGCTTGCTATATATTGTTTTCTAACACGCTAAGAGTTACTCCTACCCTATCATGAGAGCATTGGGGCTTCAGAGCTCGATCAGTTTGCGGCCATCAGCTAGCGTGGCCAGGCTCCGCCCCCCCCCCCAAAAAAAAACAAAAAACTTTTTTGACTGTGAAACATCAGTCAGCTAGTGTAATCTAATTGCAGTTGCCTGCCTCCCAGCGTGTGTGCCAGGCCCACTTGCCAACTAGTGCCAGGAATCATATTTGTTATAACAGTAGTGTACATATTTTAAAAAAAACTTTTTTGACTGTGAAACATCAGTCTGCTAGTGTAATCTAATTGAAGTTGCCTGCCTGCCAGCGTGTGTGCCAGGCCCACTTGCCAACTAGTGCCACCAATCATATTTGTTATAACAGTATTGTAAATATTTAAAATAAAAACTTTTTTGACTGTGAATCATCAGTCTGCTAGTGCAATTGAATTGCAGTTGCCTGCCTGCCAGTGTGTGTGCTAGGCCCACTTGCCAACTAGTGCCACCAATCATATTTGTTATAACAGTAGTGTAAATATTTAAAATAAAAAAATTTTTGACTGTGAATCATCAGTCTGCTAGTGCAATTAAATTGCAGTTGCCTGCCTGCCAGCGTGTTTTCCAGGCCCACTTGCCAACTAGTTCCACCAATCATATTTGTTATAACAGTATTGTAAATATTTTTTAAAAAACATCTTTGACAGTGAAACATCAGTCAGCTAGTGTAATCTAATTGCAGTTGCCTGCCTCCCAGCGTGTGTGCCAGGCCCACTTGCCAACTAGTGCCACCAATCATATTTGTTATAACAATAGTGTAAATATTAAAAAAAAAAAAACTTTTTTGACTGTGAAACATCAGTCTGCTAGTGTAATCTAATTGAAGTTGCCTGTCTGCCAGCGTGTGTGCCAGGCCCACTTGCCAACTAGTGCCACCAATCATATTTGTTATAACAGTATTGTAAATATTTAAAAAAAAAACTTTTTTGACTGTGAATCATCAGTCTGCTAGTGCAATTGAATTGCAGTTGCCTGCCTGCCTGCCAGCGTGTGTGCCAGGCCCACTTGCCAACTAGTGCCAGCCATCATATTTGTTATAACAGTAGTGTAAATATTTAAAAAAAAAACTTTTTTACTGTGAAACATCAGTCTGCTAGTGTAATCTAATTGAAGTTGCCTGCCTGCCATCGTGTGTGCCAGGCCCACTTGCCAAATAGTGCCAACAATCATATTTGTTATAACAGTATTGTAAATATTTAAAAAAAAAACTTTTTTGACTGTGAAACATCAGTCAGCTAGTGTAATCTTACAATAAATATACCGAATATCACAAAGAAAAAAATGTGAAATAAATGTGATAACAAAAATCATAAAAGGAAAACCAAATAAAGTTCTGAATCAAGGATATGTCTGTGTCCTCTGGATGAGTTTTTCAGCTTGTTAGCATTCCTCAGTGAGATCCCATAAAAAAGGAAACAGAAAATTGCAACATAGTGTGAATCTGTAATGGCACTTTGAGGAAGTAGTTGTTTTGTAACAAATGACTACTCACATTTGTTGGAGCTTTCCACTAAGCTGAAGGATATGCGCACTCCCACTTTATACTGATGGGAAAACAGTACACTAGGCAAAACTTGGATACAAATTTATTTTAAAATATATAAAAGCGTCACATAAGCCTTGATAACACCACAATGTAAGGGTACAAAAGCAGATATGCTGTAACAAATGCTTCAAATCGCCAAACTTGCAAAGAGGTAAATGGATCAGCAGGAGTGTGACCACTGAAACCAAAACCTTTTTAGTAGCAAGACAATAGCGCTAAGCCCCCAAAAAGGTGTCCTGGCTAGTGTAGAGACGCAATAAAACTCAATATAGAAAAGTTCAGTTCCGACGTACGTTTCGCTGGTATGCTTTGTCAAGGAATGTCTAAAAAAGCATACCAGCGAAACGTACGTCGGAACTGAACTGTTCTATATTGAGTTTTATTGCATCTCTACACTAGCCAGGACACCTGGGGGCTTAGCGCTATTGTCTTGCTACTAAAAAGGTTTTGGTTTCAGCGGTCACACTCCTGCTGATCCATTTACTTCTTTGCAAGTTTGGCGATTTGAAGCATTTGTTACAGCATATCTGCTTTTGTACCCTTACATTGTGGTGTTATCAAGGCTTATGTGACGCTTTTATATATTTTAAAATAAATTTGTATCCAAGTTTTGCCTAGTGTACTGTTTTCCCATCAGTATAAAGTGGGAGTGCGCGTATCCTTGAGCTTAGTGGAAAGCTCCAACAAATGTGAGTAGTCATTTGTTACAAAACAACTACTTCCTCAAAGTGCCATTACAGATTCACACTATGTTGCAATTTTCTGTTTCCTTTATTATGGGATCTCACTTGAGGAATGCTAACAAGCTGAAAAACTCATCCAGAGGACACAGACATATCCTTGATTCAGAACTTTATTTGGTTTTCCTTTTATGATTTTTGTTATCACATTTATTTCACAGCTAGTGTAATCTAATTGCAGTTGCCTGGCTCCCAGCGTGTGTGCCTGGCCCACTTGCCAACTAGTGCCACCAATCATATTTGTTATAACAGTAGTGTAAATATTTTTTTAAAAAAAATTTGGACTGTGAAACATCCATCTGCTAGTGTAATCTAATTGAAGTTGCCTGCCTGTCAGCGTGTGTGCCAGGCCCACTTGCCAACGAGTGCCACCAATCATATTTGTTATAACAGTATTAAAAATATTTAAAATAAAAAACTTTTTTGACTGTGAATCATCAGTCTGCTAGTGCAATTGAATTGCATTTGCCTGCCTGCCAGCGTGTGTGCCAGGCCCACTTGCCAACTAGTGCCACCAATCATATTTGTTATAACAGTAGTGTAAATATTTAAAAAAAAAAAAACTTTTTTTACTGTGAAACATCAGTCTGCTAATGTAATCTAAATGAAGTTGCCTGCCTGCCAGCGTGTGAGCCAGGCCCACTTGCCAACTAGTGCCACCAATCATATTTATTACAACAGTATTGTAAATATGTAAAATAAAAACTTTTTTGACTATGAATCATCAGTCTGCTAATGCAACTGAATTGCAGTTGCCTGCCTGCCAGCATGTGTGCCAGGTCCACTTGCCAACTAGTGCCACCAATCATATTTGTTATAACAGTAGTGTAAATATTTAAAATCAAAAACTTTTTTGACTGTGAATCATCAGTCTGCTAGTGCAATTGAATTGCAGTTGCCTGCCTGCCAGCGTGTGTGCCAGGTCCACTTGCCAACTAGTGCCACCAATCATATTTGTTATAAAAGTATTATAAATATTTAAAAAAAAATCTTTTTTGACTGTGAAACATTAGTCTGCTAGTGTAATCTAAATGAAGTTGCCTGCCTGCCAGCGTGTGTGCCAGGTCCACTTGCCAACTAGTGCCACCAATCATATTTATTATAGCAGTATTGTAAATATTTAAAATAAAAACTTTTTTGACTGTGAATCATCAGTCTGCTAGTGCAACTGAATTGCAGTTGCCTGCCTGCCAGTGTCTGTGCCAGGCCCACTTGCCAACTAGTGCCACCAATCATATTTGTTATAACAGTAGTGTAAATATTTAAAATCAAAAACTTTTTTGACTGTAAAACATCAGTCTGCTAGTGCAATTGAATTGCAGTTGCCTGCCTGCCAGCGTGTGTGCCAGGCCCACTTGCCAACTAGTGCCGCAAATCATATTTGTTATAAAAGTATTATAAATATTTTAAAAAAAATTTTTTGACTGTGAAACATCAGTCAGCTAGTGTAATCTAATTGCAGTTGTCTGACTCCCAGCGTGTGTGCCAGGCCCACTTGCCAACTAGTGCCACCAATCATATTTGTTATAACAGTAGTGTAAATATTAAAAAAAAATAAAAAATTTGACTGTGAAACATCAGTCAGCTAGTGTAATCTAATTGCAGTTGCCTGACTCCCAGCGTGTGTGCCATGCCCACTTGCCAACTAGTGCCACCAATCATATTTGTTATAACAGTAGTGTAAATATTAAAAAAAAAAACTTTTTTGACTGTGAAACATCAGTCAGCTAGTGTAATCTAATTGCAGTTGCCTGACTCCCAGTGTGTGTGCCAGGCCCACTTGCCAACTACTGCCACCAATCATATTTGTTATAACAGTATTGTAAATATTTAAAATAAAAACTTTTTTGACTGTGAATCATCAGTCTGCTAGTGCAATTGAATTACAGTTGCCTGCCTGCCAGCATGTGTGCCAGGCCCACTTGCCAACTAGTGCCACCAATCATATTTGTTATAACAGTATTGTAAATATTTAAAAAAAAAACTTTTTTGACTGTGAAACATCAGTCAGCTAGTGTAATCTAATTGCAGTTGCCTGCCTCCCAGCGTGTGTGCCAGGCCCACTTGCCAAATAGTGCCACCAATCATATTTGTTATAAAAGTAGTGTAAAAATTTAAAATAAAAACTTTTTAACTGTGAATCATCAGTCTGCTAGTGTAATTGAATTGCAGTTGCCTGCCTGCCAGTGTGTGTGCCATGCACACTTGCCAACTAGTGCCACCAATCATATTTGTTATAACAGTATTGTAAATATTTAAAAAAAAAACTTTTTGGACTGTGAAACCTCAGTCAGATAGTATAATCTAATTACAGTTGCCTGCCTCCCAGCGTGTGTGCCAGGCCCACTTGCCAACTAGTGCCACCAATCATATTTGTTATAACAGTAGTGTAAATATTTTTTAAAAAACCTTTTTTGACTGTGAAACATCACTCTGCTAGTGTAATCTAATTGAAGTTTCCTGCCTGCCAGCGTGTGTGCCAGGCTCACTTGCCAACTAGTGCCACCAATCATATTTGTTATAACAGTATTGTAAATATTTAAAATAAAAACTTTTTTGACTGTGAATCATCAGTCTGCTAGTGCAATTAAATTGCAGTTGCCTGCCTGCCTGCCAGCATGTGTGCCAGGCCCACCTGCCAACTAGTGCCAACAATCATATTTGTTATAACAGTCGTGTAAATATTTTTTAAAAAAACTTTTTTGACTGTGAAACATCAGTCTGCTTTTTTGTGTCAGGCTCACAGCGTATACTGTGCCCACTTGCCCAGTTCCACCACTCATAATTTGTTTAATAGTAGTTTAAGTGTACATTTTTAAAAAAATGACAGGCAGAGGCAGGCCACCCCGAAGGTGCCATCATGGTCGTGGTGCTGTGATTCCCTTAGACTCTACAACTATGCACAGTGTTCAGAGGCCAGGTGCCATGGATGCGAAAAGTTCTGAGGAGGACCTAGTTGAATGGCTAACACAGGGCACCCAATCTTCTACAGCTTCCGCTCCTAGTCCTACCATTGCTGCACCATCCACCTCCAGCTTAGCTTCGGTCACCTCTCAAGTGACCAGTGCCACTCGCCCGTCTGCCGCCACCACCAACACTAGCACCACAGCCGCTTCACTTTATCTGTCAGAGGAGTTATTGACACATCAGTTGGAAGAAATGAGTGATGCGCAACCATCATTGACAGAGGATGTAAATAACAGTGATATGTCTCAGTCAGGCAGCATTACAGACATGGACATACGGTGTGATGATGATGATGATGTTGTACCCACTGCTGCTTCCTTTGTTGATTTGTCAGATACAAGTGAAGCGGTTGATGATGATGTGTCCGTGGATGTCACGTGGGTGCCCGCTAGAAGAGAAGAAGAAGAGGGGGAAAGTTCAGATGGGGAGACAGAGAGGAGGAAGAGACGAGTTGGAAGCAGGGGGAAGTCGTCGCAAGGAGATAGTGGCACAGTCAGACAGCATGCATCGGCACCCGGGGTCAGCAAGACAGCACGCCAATCAAAGCATGCTGTTGCCACCACCAGAATGCCGTCATTGCAGAGCTCAGCAGTGTGGCATTTTTTTGTGTGTCTGCCTCTGACAACAGAGATGCCATTTGCAACCTGTGCCAAAAGAAACTGAGTCGTGGGAAGTCCAACACCCACCTAGGTACAACTGCTTTGCGAAGGCACATGGTCTCACATCACAAATGCCGATGGGAAGAACACATGAGTAGAAGCAGCACACAAACTCAAAGCCGCCATCCTCCTCCTGGTCCAGCATCTTCAGCCATGTCAACCACCACTGTCCTCCTTGCCCCCTCTCAACCATCCTCTACTCAAGCTCTTTTTACGAAGCAGTTCCTGGTCATCTGCCCACAGTCAGGTGTCTGTCAAGGACATGTTTGAGTGTAAGAAGCCAATTTCCCAAAGTCACACCCTTGCCCGGCGTCTGAGAGCTGGCTTTTCTGAACTCTTTGCCCGCCAGCTTTTACCATACAAGCTGGTGGAGTCTGAGGTGTTCAAAAAATTTGTTGCTATTGGGTCACCGCAGTGGAAGGTACCCGGCTGAAATTTCTTTTCACAAAAAGCAATCCCCAACCTGTACTCGATTGTGCGAAAGGAAGTAATGGCATGTCTGGCACACAGCGTTGGGGCAAGGGTCCATCTGACCACTGATAGCTGGTCTGCAAAGCATGGTCAGGGCAGGTATATCACCTACACTGCACATTGGGTAAACCTGCTGATGGCTGACAAGCATGGAATGCGTGGCTCTGCAGAGGAGTTGGTGACACTGCCACGACTTGCAGGCAGGCCTGCTGCTACCTCCTCTACTCCTCCTACTCCATCCTCTTCCATAACCTGTTCCTCGGCTCAGTCCTCTTCTGCTGCTGCGTCTTGCTCCACATCAACGGCACCCACCCAGATCCCCAGGTACTATTCCACATCCCGGATATGGCAGTGTCACGCTGTCTTGGGGTTGACTTGCCTAAAAGCCGAGAGTCACACCGCACCAGCACTCCTGTCCACCCTGAATGCACAGGTGGATCAGTGGCTGACTCCGCACCAACTGGAGATTGGCAAAGTTGTTTCTGACAAAGGAAGTAATTTGGTGGCGGCATGGAAATTGGGCAAGTTGACACATGTGCCGTGCATGGCACATGTGTGTAATTTGATTGTACAACGCTTTGTGCATAAGTACCCAGGTTTATAGGACATCCTGAAGCAGGCCAGGAAGGTGTGTGGCTATTTCAGGCGTTCCTACACGGCCATGGCGCACTTGTCTGATATCCAGTGGCGAAACAACCTGCCAGTGAGGCGATTGATTTGCGACATCCCGACACGGTGGAATTCAAAACTCCTAATGTTCGACCACCTGCTCCAACAAGAAAAAGCTGTTAACGAGTATTTGTATGACCGGGGTGCTAGGACAGCCTCTGGGGAGCTGGGGATTTTTTTTGCCATGTTACTGGATGCTCATGCACAATGCCTGTAGGCTCATGTGTCCTTTTGAGGAGGTGAAAAACCTAGTCAGTCGAACCGAAGGCACCATCAGCGACATCATACCATTTGTTTTCTTCCTGGAGCGTGCCCTGCAAAGAGTGCTGGATCAGGCTGTAGATGAGCGTGAAGAGGAAGAGTTGTGGTGTCCATCATCACCAGAAACAGCCTTATCAGCATCGCTTGCTGGACCAGCGGCAACGCAGGAAGAGTATTGTGAGGAAGAGGAGTCAGAGGAGGAATGTGGCTTTGAGGAGGAGGAGGAAGACCAAGCACAACAGGCATCCCAGGGTGCTCATTGTTGTCACCTATCTGGTTCCCGTGGTGTTGTACATGGCTGGGGGGGCTGGGGGGAAGAAGATAACTTCAGTGAGATCAGTGAGGACAAGGAACGGGACATGATTAGCTCGGCATCCAACCTTGTGTAAATGGGGTCTTTCATGCTGTCGTGCCTGTTGAGGGACCCTCGTATAAAAAAGCTGAAGGAGAACGACCTGTACTGGGTGTCCACGCTACTAGACCCCCGGTATAAGCATAAAGTGACTGAAATCTTACCGAATTCCCACAAGTCGGAAAGGATGGAGCAGTTAAAAAATAAATTAAAAAGTATGCTTTACACAGCGTATAAGGGTGATGTCACAGCAAAACGGGAATCTAACAGGGGAAGAGATGAAAGTAATCCTCCTCCTCCTCCTCCCATGACCATGCCAGCAAGGACAGGATGCTTTCCAGAAGTGTTGTTGATGGAGGACATGCGGACCTTTTTAACTCCTATGCAAAGCCACAGCCCTTCGGGATCCAGCCTCAGAGAAAGACTCAACTGACAGGTAGCAGACTACCTCACATTAACTGCGGATCTCGACACTCTGAGGAGCGATGGACCCCTTGACTACTGGGTGTGCAGGCTTGACCTGTGGCCTGAGCTATCCCAATTTGCAATCGAACTTCTGGCCTGCCCCGCTTCAAGTGTCCTGTCAGAAAGGACCTTCAGTGCAGCAGGAGGTATTGTCACTGAGAAGAGAAGTCACCTAGGTCAAAAAAGTCTTGATTATTTCACCTTTATTAAAATGAATGAGGGATGGATCCCGAAGGGACTTACATTGTGCGATACATTAGAGTAAAAAAGGCATGATGAGATGAACAGCTGCCTTGGGCTACAAATGGTACACACGCTGCTGTATTTTATCTTTGAATGCCGGATGACTTGCGTAACTCCAACAACTAGGGTTCAAGCCGCAATGTTTTAGGGCACTTTCTAACTGTCAAACAAACATCAATTTTTCTGGCCGCTGCTACAGCAGCGGTTGCAACAATACCTAATTTTTCAGGCATTTGTACATGCCTAATTTTTCTGGCCTCTGGTGCTGCAATGTGGCTACAAAACCCAAACAAAAAAAAAGGCACATTACAGTGATTAAACTGTTAAGAATAGTAATACTTAACACACCACTCATATCTGGTGGCACAGTAGATTGCACGTGCAGTGCCCCAAATTTGAAGTAGAAGGACCAACCAAGCATCTTTTTCCATCTTCCGGTTCCTAAAAATTATCTCCGGGTTCCTAAAATCGATGCCATACCTGTACTCAATTGTGCAAAAGGATGTTATACGTGGTATTTCAAGCTGTTGTGCCTGTTGAGGGTCGTGGACCATCATATAAAAAGGCTGAAGGAGAACAACCTGTACTGGGTGTCCAAGCATGTTTTTTGTTCAATTTCCCGGTTCCTAAAAATTATCTCTGGGTTCCTAAAATCGATGCCATACCTGTACTCTACTGTGCAAAAGGATGGCATATGTGGTGTTTCATGCTGTTGTGCCTGTTGAGGGTCGGGGACACCCGTATAAAAAGGCTGAAGGAGAACGACCAGTACTGGGTGTCCAAGCATCTTTTTCCATCTCCCGGTTCAAAAAAATTATCTCCGGGTTCCTAAAATCGATGCCATACCTGTACTCTATTGTGCAAAAGGATGGCATATGTGGTATTTCATGCTGTTTTGCCTGTTGAGGGTCGTGGACCATCGTATAAAAAGGCTGAAGGAGAACGACCTGTACTGGATGTCCAAGCATGTTTTTAGTTCAATTTCCCGGTTCCTAAAAATTATCTCCGGGTTCCTAAAATCGATGCCATATCTGTACTCTATTGTGCAAAAGGATGGCATATGTGGTATTTCATGCTGTTGTGCCTGTTGAGGGTCGTGGACCATCGTATAAAAAGGCTGAAGGACAACGACCTCTACTGGGTGTCCAAGCATTTTTTCCATCTCCTGGTTCCTAAATATTATCTCCGGGTTCCTAAAATCGATGCCATATCTGTAATCTATTGTGCAAAAGGATGGCATGTGTGGTGTTTCATGCTGTTGTGCCTGTTGAGGGTCGTGGGCCATCATATAAAAAGGCTGAAGGAGAACGACCTGTACTGGGTGTCCAAGCATCTTTTTCCATCTCCCGGTTCCTAAAAATTATCTCCAGTTTCCTAAAATCGATGCCATACCTGTACTCTATTGTGCAAAAGGATGCCTGTTGAGGGTCGGGGACCCAAGTATTAAAAGGCTGAAGGAGAACGACCTGTACTGGGTGTCCAAGAATGTTTTTTGTTCAATTTCCTGGTTCCTAAAAATTATCTCCAGGTTCCTAAAATCGATGCCATACCTGTACTCTATTGTGCAAAAGGATGGCATATGTGGTGTTTCATGTTGTTGTGCCTGTTGAGGGTCGGGGACACCCGTATAAAAAGGCTGAAGGAGAACGACCAGTACTGGGTGTCCAAGCATCTTTTTCTATCTACCAGTTCCTAAAAATGATCTCCGGGTTCCTAAAATCGATGCCATACCTGTACTCTATTGTGCAAAAGGATGGCATATGTGGTATTTCATGCTGTTTTGCTTGTTGAGGGTCGTGGACCATCGTATAAAAAGACTGAAGGAGAACGACCTGTACTGGGTGTCCAAGCATGTTTTTTGTTCAATTTCCCGTTTCCTACAAATTATCTCCGGGTTCCTAAAATCGATGCCATACCTGTACTCTATTGTGCAAAAGGATGGCATATGTGGTATTTCATGCTGTTGTGCCTGTTGAGGGTCGTGGACCATCGTATAAAAAGGCTGAAGGAGGACGACCTGTACTGAGTGTCCAAGCATCTTTTTCCATCTCCTAGTTCCTAAAAAATATCTCCGGGTTCCTAAAATCAATGCCATACCTGTACTCTATTGTGCAAAAGGATGGCATATATGGTGTTTCATGCTGTTGTGCCTGTTGAGGGTCGTGGACCATCGTATAAAAAGGCTGAAGGAGAACGACCTGTACTTGGTGTCCAAGCATGTTTTTTGTTCAATTTCTCGGTTCCTACAAATTATCTCCGGGTTCCTAAAATCGATGCCATACCTGTACTCTATTGTTCAAAAAGATGGTATATGTGGTATTTAATGCTGTTGTGCCTGTTGAGGGTCGTGGACCATCGTATAAAAAGGCTGAAGGAGAATGTCCTGTACTGGGTATCCAAGCATCTTTTTCCATCTCCCGGTTCCTAAAAATTATCTCCGGGTTCCTAAAATCAATGCCATACCTGTTCTCTATTGTGCAAAAGGATGGCATACGTGGTATTTCATGCTGTTGTGCCTGTTGAGGGTCGTGGACCATTGTATAAAAAGGCTGAAGGAGAACGACCTGTACTGGGTGTCCAAGCATGTTTTTAGTTCAATTTCCCGGTTCCTAAAAATTATCTCCGGGTTCCTAAAATCGATGCCATACCTGTACGTTATTGTGCATAAGGATGGCATATATGGTATTTCAGGCTGTTGTGCCTGTTGAGGGTCGTGGACCATTGTATAAAAAGGCTGAAGGAGAACGACCTGTACTGGGTGTCCAAGCATCTTTTTCCATCTCCCGGTTCCTAAAAATTATCTCCGGGTTCCTAAAATTGATGCCATACCTGTAATCTATTGTGCAAAAGGATGGCATATGTGGTGTTTCATGCTGTTGTGCCTGTTGAGGTTTGTGGACCATCGTATAAAAAGGCTGAAGGAGAACAACCTGTACTGAGTGTCCAAGCATCTTTTTCCATCTCCCGGTTCCTAAAAATTATCTCCGGGTTCCTAAAATCGATGCCATACCTGTACTCTATTGTGCAAAAGGATGGCATATGTGGTGTTTCATGCTGTTTTGCCTGTTGAGGGTCGTGGACCCAAGTATAAAAAGGCTGAAGGAGAACGACCTGTACTGGGTGTCCAAGCATATTTTTTGTTCAATTTCCCGGTTCCTAAAAATTATCTCCGGGTTCCTAAAATTGATGCCATACCTGTACTCTATTGTGCAAAAGGATGGGATATGTGGTGTTTCATGCTGTTGTGCCTGTTGAGGGTCGGGGACCCTCGTATAAAAGGGCTGAAGGAGAACGACCTGTACTGGGTGTCCAAGCATCTTTTTCCATCTACCGGTTCCTAAAACATATCTCCGGGTTCCTAAAATTGATGCCATACCTGTACTCTATTGTGCAAAAGGATGGCATATGTGGTGTTTAATGCTGTTGTGCCTGTTGAGGGTCGTGGACCATCGTATAAAAAGGCTGAAGGAGAACGACCTGTACTGGGTGTCCAAGCATCTTTTTCCATCTCCCGGTTCCTTCCTAAAAATTGTCTCCGGGTTCCTAAAATCCATGCCATACCTGTACTGTATTGTGCAAAAGGATGGCATATGTGGTGTTTCACGCTGTTGTGCCTGTTGAGGGTTGGGGACCCTCGTATAAAAAGGCTGAAGGAGAACAACCTGTACTGGGTGTCCAAGCATCTTTTTCCATCTCCCGGTTCCTAAAATTTATCTCCAGGTTCCTAAAATCGATGCCATACCTGTACTCTATTGTGCAAAAGGATGGCATATGTGGTGTTTCATGCTGTTGTGCCTGTTGAGGGTCGTGAACCATCATATAAAAAGGCTGAAGGAGAACGACCTGTACTGGGTGTCCAAGCATCTTTTTCCATCTCCCGGTTCCTTCCTAAAAATTGTCTCCGGGTTCCTAAAATCGATGCCATACCTGCACTCTATTGTGCAAAAGGATGGCATATGTGGTGTTTCATGCTGTTGTGCCTGTTGAGGGTTGGGGACCCTCGTATAAAAAGGCTGAGGGAGAACGACCTGTACTGGGTGTCCAAGCATCTTTTTCCATCTCCCGGTTCCTAAAAATGATCTCTGGGTTCCTAAAATCGATGCCATACCTGTACTCTATTGTGCAAAAGGAAGTAACCTTACCATGGGTCCCAGACTGCATGTTTTATTGTTATACTTTGTCAGGGTAATCAGGCAGGCCATATAGACCTCCCCCAATAGGGGGGGTAACAGGTATTAAACTGCTAAGAACAGTACTACTTAACACAACCTAGTTACCATGGGTCCCAGAACGCATGTCTTGTTGTTATACTTTGTCAGGGTAATCATGCAGGCCATATAGACCTCCCCCGATAGGGGGAGTAACATGGATTAAAGTGCTAAGAATAGTACTAATAAACACAACCTAGTTACCATGGGTCCCAGACCACATGTTTTGTTGTTATACTTTTTCAGGGTAATCATGCAGGCCATATAGACCTCCCCCGATAGGGGGAGTTACAGGGATTAAAGTGCTAAGAATAGTACAACTTAACACAACCTCATTACCATGGGTCCCAGACCGCATGTTTTGTTGTTATACTTTGACAGGTTAATCATGCAGGCCATATAGACCTCCCCCGATAGGGGGAGTAACAGGTATTAAACTGCTAAGAACAGTACTAATTAACACAACCTAATTACCATGGGTCCAGGACCGCATATCTTGTTGTTATACTTTGTCAGTGTAGTCATGCAGGCCATATAGACCTCCCCAGATAGGGGGAGTAACAGGTATTAAACTGCTAAGAACAGTACTACTTAACACAACCTAGTTACCATGGGTCCCAGACCGCATGTCTTGTTGATATACTTTGTCAGGGTAATCATGCAGGCCATATAGAACTCCCCCGATAGGGGGAGTAACATGGATTAAAGTGCTAAGAATAGTACTACTAAACACAACCTAGTTACCATGGGTCCCAGACCACATGTTTTGTTGTTATACTTTTTCAGGGTAATCATGCAGGCCATACAGACCTCCCCCAATAGGGGGAGTAACAGGTATTAAACTGCTAAGAACAGTACTACTTAACACAACCTAGTTACCATGGGTCCCAGACCGCATATCTTGTTGTTATACTTTGTCAGGGTAATCATGCAGGCCATATAGACCTCCCCCGATAGGGGGAGTAACAAGTATTAAACTGCTAAGAACAGTACTACTTAACACAACCTAGTTACCATGGGTCCCAGAATGCATGTCTTGTTGTTATACTTTGTCAGGGTAATCATGCAGGCCATATAGACCTCCCCCGATAGGTGGAGTAACATGGATTAAAGTGCTAAGAATAGTACTACTAAACACAACCTAGTTACCATGGGTCCCAGCCCACATGTTTTGTTGTTATACTTTTTCAGGGTAATCATGCAGGCCATATAGACCTCTCCAGATAGGGGGAGGTCTATCAATTCTTCTATCTTCTATCGATTCTATCTAACTATCAATCTATGTATATCTATCTATCTATCAAATCTATCTATCTCATTGCCAGACTGTTTTGAGACAGCCACTTGTGTTTAGGCCAAATTTGATGTAGGACAGACCAATCATCTTCTTCCATCTCCCTGTTCCAAAAATGCAAGCCATATAGACCTCCCCCGATAGGGGGAGTAACAGTTAGTAAACTGCTAAGTATAGTACTACTTAACACACCACGGGTCCCAGACCGCATGTCTTATTGTTATACTCTGTCAGGTAAATTATATATCTATCAAATCTATATATTTATCTATCGAATCTATCTAACTATCAATCATATCTATCAAATATATATTGCATCTATTGATCTGTGTAATTCGTATCTATCAAATGTATATTGCATCTATTGATCTATTTAATGCGTATCTATCAAATGTATATTGCATATTTTGATCTATGTAATTTGTATCTATCAAATGTATATTGCATCTATTGATCTATGTAATCTATGTATCTATCTATCAAATCTATCGATCTCGTGGTTGTGCAAATGGACTGTTTGCAGTTGTTTGCGGTGCGTTAAACAGGGAGTTTGGTCTGTCACTGTGAAGCGGGCGTAACCCTTACACTACCTGATCGATACAACATCATACCTGATGTTTTAAACCACGTTATTCCAAACAATTTAGGAATGTTAGGTGATTTAGGCCCTTTATTGTTTAAAACCAGACTCTGCATCAACTATGTAATTTTCCGTGAGAGTTTTGCCATGGATCCCCCTCCGGCATGCCACAGTCATGGGGCGCGATCCGATATACGGCGTAGTTTGCCCGCAGTTTCAGCTCGCAACTCGAGCTATCCAATATACGGCGCCGTCAGATGCTAATGTGCCGTAAGTCTGATAAACCAGCAATGTCCAGAAATCTGCGTAAGTACAAATTTCTGGCGTCGCCAGTGACTTGCGCCACGTTAGAAACTGCCGGCGCCTACAAAACCTGACTAAAGTATGAAATCACCCGCACTGTCTAACATGCCTCCTAAACATAGCCCGACACGTCTAACCCTCTATCTGCTATCCCCTCTCACTATCCTAACAATAAAAAAAGTTATTAACCCCTAAACCACCGCTCCCGGACCCCGCCGCCACCTAATAAAGTTAGTAACCCCTAAACCGCCGCTCCCGGACCCCGCCGCCAGCTATATTAAATCTATAACCCCCTAAAGTGAGCCCCTAACACCGCCGCCATCTACCTTACCTACCCCCTAAAGTGAGACCCTACCCCGCCGCCATCTACCTTTCCTACCCCCTAAAGTGAGCCCCTACCCCGCCGCCATCTATTTTAAAATTATTAACCCCTAATTTAATCCCCCTACCCCGCCTCCATCTATATTAAATTATTTAACCCCTAATCTAATCCCCCTACCCCGCCGCCAGCTATATTAAATTATTTAACCCCTAATCTAATCCCCCTACCCCGCCGCCAGCGGTATTAAATTATTTAACCCCTAATCTAATCCCCCTACACCGCCGCCAGCTATATTAACTATATCAACCCTAATTATATTAGGGTTAATATAGTTAATATAATTATTATATTATATATATTAACTATATTAACCCTAATTATATTAGGGTTAATATAGTTAATATCGTTATTATATTATATATATATTAAGTATAATAACCCTATCTAACTCTAACATCCCTAATTAATCTCTTATTAAAATAAATCTAATATTAATATTATTAATGAAAATATTTAAATCTAAATACTTACCTATAAAATAAACCCTAAGATAGCTACAATGTAATTAATAATTACATTGTAACTATTTTAGGGTTTATATTTATTTTACAGGTAACTTGGTATTTATTTTAACTAGGTACAATAGCTATTAAATAGTTAATAACTATTTAATAGCTACCTAGTTAAAATAATTACCAATTTACCTGTAAAATAAATCCTAACCTAAGTTACAAATACACCTACACTATCAATAAATGAAATAAACTACAAATATCTAAACTAAAATACAATTAAATACACTAAACTAAATTACAAAAAAAAACAAACACTAAATTACAAAAAATAAAAAAAAGATTACAAGATTTTTAAGCTAATTACACCTATTCTAAGCCCCCTAATAAAATAATAAAGCCCCTAAAATAAAAAAAATTCCTTACCCTATTCTAAATTAAACAACTTCAAAGCTCTTTTACCTTACCAGCCCTTAAAAGGACCTTTTGCGGGGCATGCCCCAAAGAAAACTGCTCTTTTGCCTGAAAAAAAAAACACAATACCACCCCCAACATTACAACCCACCACCCACATACCCCTAATCTAACCCAAACCCCCCTTAAATAAACCTAACACTACCCCCCTGAAGATCTCCCTACCTTGTCTTCACCCAACCGGGCCGAACTCCTCATCCGATCCAGGCGATGTCTTTATCCAAGCGGCAAAGAAGAAGTCTTCATCCCGGCGATGTCTTTATCCAAGCGGCAAAGAAGAAGTCTTCATCCCGGCGATGTCTTTATCCAAGCGGCAGCAAAGTCTTCTTCCATCCGGCAGCATCTTCCATCAAGCGGCATCTTCAATCTTCTTTCTTTGCTCCTCCGACGTGGAGTATCCATCCCGGCCAACGACTGAACGACGAATGAGGTACCTTTAAATGACGTCATCCAAGATGGTGTCCGTCGAATTCCGATTGGCTGATAGGATTCTATCAGCCAATCGGAATTAAGGTAGAAAAATCTGATTGGATGATTGAATCAGCCAATCAGATTCAAGTTCAATCTGATTGGCTGAACCAATCAGCCAATCAGATTGAGCTTGTATTCTATTTGCTGTTCCGATCAGCCAATAGAATGCGAGCTCAATCTGATTGGCTGATTCAATCAGCCAATCAGATTTTTCCTACCTTAATTCCGATTGGCTGATAGAATCCTATCAGCCAATCTGAATTCGATGGACGCCATCTTGGATGACGTCATTTAAAGGTACCTCATTCGTCATTCAGTCGTCGGCCGGGATGGATGCTCCGCGTCGGAGGAGCGAAGAAAGAAGATTGAAGATGCCGCTTGATGGAAGATGCTGCCGGATGGAAGAAGAGTTTGCTGCCGCTTGGTTAAAGACATCGCCGGGATGAAGAATTCTTCTTTGCCGCTTGGATAAAGACATCGCCGGGATGAAGACTTCTTCTTTGTCGCTTGGATAAAGACATCGCCCGGATCGGATGAGGAGTTCGGCCCGGTTGGGTGAAGACAAGGTATGGATGGTGGCGGTTTTATGGGCTCACAGTAGGGGGTTAGTTTATATAGATGGCGGCGGGGTCCGGGAGCGGCGGTTTAGGGGTTAAATACTTTATTAGGGATTGCGGCGGGGGATCGCGGTTGACAGGTAGATAGACATTGCGCATGCGTTAGGTGTTAGGTTTTATTTTGCAGGTAGTTTAGGTAGTTACGGGGCTCCAATAGTCAGCGTAAGGCTTCTTACGGCTGCTTTTTGTGGCGAGGTGAAAATGGAGTAAGATTTCTCCATTTTCGCCACGTAAGTCCTTACGCTGTATATTGGATACCAAACTGCGCGGGTGTGGTATACCTGCCTATGGCCCAAAAAACTACGGGCGATGGCAGAAATATACGGTTCGTAACTTCTAGGTTACGCCGTATATAGGATACCAAACCAGCGCAAAATTCAGCGTCGCCGGCATTTGCGGGCGACGCTGCATATCAGATTGGGCCCCAGGTGTTAGTCCCCTTGAAACAACTTTTCCATCACTATTGTGGCAGAAAGAGTCCTTGTGGGTTTTAAAGCTCGCCTGCCTATTGAAGTCAATGGCGGTTTGCGCGGTTCGCAGGTTCGCGAACAGTAGCGGAAGTTCGAGTCCACCGTTTGCGAACGCAAACTTTTAAGGTTCGCGACATCACTATTTGCAATTGGTTTTGTTAAGTAATGTCTCATTATGAAAGGGAAATTGCATAAGCAATCATGGCTGTTATTAACTTGGAAAGTGAAAAGTTATTTGCCAAGTGGTAGCTAATTGGTGTTTTTACAAAATGTAAAATAATCACTTTGTTTGCCTGTATAAAAAGCTGCTAGTTAACTGTGCCTTTTGACATTTTGCAATTACCTGAAATCTGGGTAAAAACACACAAAAAAACAAATGCATAATACAGTTATTGTAATGGCCTTTTCTAGACTTTAATTCTCACACTGGGATACAACTGGGCTGTAGGATAAAAGCTCCTTTTATGTCTTTATAGTGTTCAACATTAATGCTAAAGTTTTCTTTTTTTGCTGAAAAGACAGAGCTGGGTCATGTTTAACATTTAACATTTTTGGGATGTATCCTTATTCTGCTGTTGTTTTATCTTATTAATTTCAGATTTGATGCAATCTTGATTTGCTTTGCTTTGCTTCAATCGTAGCCATAATCACCAGCCTCACACAGTTCTGCTCCATCCAGAGTCTCCTGATAATAATGTTAAGTGAGGCATTGCTCTTTACAACTGCAGTTTTGCTACTGAAAACGCTTAGAATAAAGCTTTGAGCTATCAAAGAGGCAAAACCATAATCTTTTTTTCTCCATGATTCCCATTAGTGAAGATTTCTGAGTGATATTCTATTATTTTTTGTTTCTTGCTTCAGTCTGACCTATTGTGATATCACTTACTTAAAGCACAGCTGCAAATGAAGTAATTGTTGCTAATATAACAAAAGAAGAACACAAAGTCTCTGCAGACTCATTTTAAATGTACCTGCTTTGGACTGAGCGATGGAAACTTGACCTTATGTTTCATTCATTATTCCTCATCTATTGAACTTTAACACGTTCATTTCTTAGTTGTGTATATGTTTTTATATAATTGCAAGGGCTATATTTCTATATTAAAATCTAAATTTATCTCAACTTCCATAATGGCAGCAAGTTATTTTAATATTTATTTAGAGGCTCTTTTGACGATTGGAGGTAGACATTTTCTGGAGAGAAAATGCATTGAGTACCAATTGCATTATATCTAGGCTGACCATATTGCCGCTTTAAAAAGGGACACATATGAAAAATACATATGTCAGGGCTGTTTTCAGGGCTGCTTAAAGAAATGTTTTGTATAAGAACCCTGACATATGTATTTTTCATATGTGTTCCTTCTTAAAGCGGCAATATGGTCAGCCTAATTATATTACCTTAGCTGTTGTACTGTTTCCATTTGTTAATAAAGGTTAAACTGTTCAACAAATAAGAATTATAAGTATAGTTTCTATTTCAGCAGTAGTTATATGAATATTAATATTAATGAGTAATCAAACTTCTACCAATGTTCTAGAACAGCCTCTGTGCCCTTTGTTAAGATTCTAATGCAACAGAGGTTTAGCTTAAGGTCCTAGGTGTCCTAAGAATGTTCTTCTAATTGTACATGGAATAAAAAAATTAATGATCCGCTATAGAAGTTTAAATTGCTTCCCCTCATTTCTCATGTTTTAAGAGAAGTAATGCATGGGAAATATCTAGGAGGAAAAACAATAAGGTTGGTGACCAATTTAAACCTCCAATTTAAAGGGACAGTATACACCAATTGTCATTTAACTTCATGTAATAGAAACCACTATAATGAATAATATGCGCAGATACTGATATACAAATCCAGTATAAATCCATTTAAAAACTTACTCAGAAGCTCCCAGTTTAGCACTGTTAAAAAGGTTAGCTGAAAAACCCACTGAAAGTGATTCTATAGCAAAAAAAGCAGACACTCCCCCACATCCACCTTCCTCTGTATATGAAAAGATTATTTACACAAACAGGAAATTCACCCTGTATGAGAGCATGAAAGGAGGGGTGGGTGACCCCCCTCCTCCTGTGGACCCGCAAAATTTGGGGTCAAGTGCAGGTGATAGGGGTGGAGTGTGGAAAGGGAGAAATAGGAGAGGAACAGGAAGTAAGGCAGCAGTTTAGTAAAGAAGGCAGAAGGAAGCTCCCTCCCTCCCTGAATTGTTAGGTAGGAGTAAGGGGATGTTGCAGTCATCAGGTGGCGGGTGTTAGGTCATTAACTGGCTAGTGGTACCTCCTGCTGGGTTGCAGGGGAGAGATTCAGAACTGTGAGGCGTGTTGGCTGGGCTTGGCAACATGCACGTTAGGTGGGCAAACACTCTTGTTAAAGTTTAAGTTGTTATTTATGATATTTATTAAGTATTTAATAAAATTGGGCTGTGGCCTTTTCACCGCAGAATGGATGTCAGTCTTTTATTCAAGGGAGCAAGTGGACACTAGGGGAGTCACAAGCTGGAGTAGGTATACATCAGTATTCTTTTAAAACTTTGGGGCTTGGTTAGGAGTCTGAAAATCAGTGCAATGTTATTTAAAAATAAGCAAAACTATACACTTTATAGGCTATATAATTTGATAATCTACAAAACATTTATGCAAAGAAAAATCTAGTGTATAATGTCCCTTTAATATCCTTTTTAAATGCTTTTGCATTTAATGTCGATCTATGATTATAATCAGCAGATCAGAAGAGAACAATTAATTTTCACATCAGATCATTATACTCTGTTACCACTGTATTTCATCCTGTTGATAGGGCAGTTGGATATTATACTATTGTGCACCCTCTGCCACTCTTATATGTTGATAAGATAATTTGATCTGAGTGCCATATGAATGGGTACCTGAAGTTTGATGTCAGATAAATATGTAAAGCATATAATTTATTTAATGATATTTACAGTGCTCTTTGCAAGACTAACCATCAAAGTGTTCAGTTAATTATATTATGTGACTATTTAAAACAAAAAACAAACAAAAATACCACACAATATTAAGGAAAACAATAATACAGACCACAATATTATAAGCAAAAAAAGTATCTGATTAATTTGCATGTTTACTTGTACAGTGTGCTTTAATTAATTAAAAATAAAAGATAAATACATCAAAACCAACATTACAAAGACAGGTAGCTTTTCAATCACATCATTAATTCAGTATACCTGTATATTTAGAAGAAAGGTAAACAAATAACAGAGCGTAGAATAAGATAACAAGTGAAATAAGTTCCCAGATTTGTTTATAATGTTTCTTCATAAGTAGTAAATTTGTATAAAACTACAGTTATATTTAGATAATGGTATTAAAAAGAAAGAAATTAAGATGTCCATCAACAATCCTTTATATAATCTTGTCAAACGATTTAGCTATACAAATCTCCATATACTATAATGGTATTTTCACTAGTTAAGTATTTCTAAAGGACCTCTTTAAGGACCCATTAATTGGTTGCCAAATAAGTAAAGGAAATCACATGGGCAAAATAATCATATAATCATTTTACAAAACTGTATCCAAAATACCTTGAATCACTTTAACTAGAGCATTCAGTTTAAAGGGAAACCCACTGAGTAACTCATTACTGTTTTTATACAAGTGAAATGGATACAAACCATCTGAATCTAGTTTTAGACTGATATCACTGGTGAATTTATAAGTTAAAAATTGTGCCAGATTCTTAAGAACTAGCAGTTAATTATGGCTAAAAGGTTTAAAAGACAAACATTAAGGGTTGGATTACGAGCGGAGCGCTAACAGTTGTGGGTGAGCAAAAAGTGGGTTATTCCGGCTTTTTTTGCACGTAAGAAGTACTGGGCGCATTACAAGTTGAAAGTAAGCATGTTCGCTTGACTAAAAAGTTGTACAAAACACATCAAAATTACATTAAAAAAGTACAGTTACACTTATAATAATACTATCTAATAAACATTATTAAAAGAATATTGCATACAAAAGTTATAGGGACTCAAAGAAATGAGGTCTCAGGTTTTAGGAATAAAGGGTTTTAACGTAGAGATATATACATATAAATGTCTAAATATGCACATGTATGTATATTTGTGTGTACATATGTATTTACAATGTACATAACTTAAATAAAATATAATTTATTGCTAAAAAAATGCGTACTTTCATCTGAGCCTTCATTAAGTCATAATCTTTTTGCTGGTGTTGTGTTCATACATGTATATATATGTGTACATATATGTGTATTCATGTGAATTTATATGTTTATATGTGTATATATGTTGGAAACATGGTGCAAATAGACTTGCTTGACACATGGTTGCCACAACCTTCAATTTTTAAAAAGAGCAATATCTGCAAAGCACAATAAAGCGAAGTGCAATAAAACAAGGTATGGCTGTTGCCCCCTTTTCTGGAGGAGGAGCTTAGCACAGGTGGCTGAGTGTTTGTTCTCCAGCTTTCCAGCACCTGGTGATGTTTCCCATGCACCAAGCCCTGAAGTGAAGGGCTGCTACTAGGCCAGCATAGTAGACACGCTGCTGGAATCCACAGCCTAATCCAACCCGCTGTATGAGACTACCTAGCCCAGAGGGATCTGCAAACCCTTCAAGCGAGACTGAAAAAATTGAAAGGGTCTAGGATGCACCGATACTAATACCCTTACTTGGACTGCATACCGCTGTCATAGGAGGCACAGATTATATCACACTAACGCAGGAAGAAGAGCCTGTAAGGGTAATCTGAAGACACAGCTTTTAAATCAAGTCGCCGTGTCAAGTTAAGCTTTCTCCCACTGCACTAAAACACTCACCCTTCCCTTCGGTGTTGAAACCGGTGGCCACGGATTTGTAGCATCTGGCTCTAGCCAGAGGATGATTGGCTACGCTGTGAGAGTCTCCGAGGATAGCTGAAGAAGCTGAGTGAAGGACCTCCTCGCCCGCGGGTGCTGTGCGGGAGGAGGCGTCTACAGGAGTCGACTGCTCTGGTGTCCGGTGAGAGAACTTGTGCTACCGCTGAGAGCCTGGGTAAGAGGGGCGGCGAGCGGTTCTTTCTTCCTAATTTAAGAACTATACAAAAAGCTGACTTCAGAATATCACTCAAGGTAGCAAGCCAGGCTAAGACAAAATTGAATTAAAGGGAAGGAAGCCTCAAGCCTCAAGTCTCCAAGCAGGAAGAAAGAATAAAATAGAAAAATATCTCGCCTAAAGTATATCCACATATAGACAAAAAAACTTGTCAATTCTTGAATAAACATCCTAAAAGTCACTCACAGTCCCACTATTGGGGTTTTCCCCCATCATATTATACACAAGTACCACACTAATTTCAGTCACTTTCCTTAAAATTTTAAAATTTCTTCTTTTTTTTTTTTTTTTCTCTCTCACATTAGCACTCATTCCCCCTCCCCCCCTCTTTTTGGAAAAAAAATATATACCTTTCCTCTCTTCTTTTTTTTTCCTCACGTATTTTCTTCACAAGTAGCACATGGACAAATTTCTCAACACATCCCTCAAACCCTCCCCCTCAAGAATAGCAGGTAAACTCAGAGATAAAAAATCTAAAGGAGCTTCAGAAAGTAATGTAGAGGCACATTCTATAACAAATTTAAACCCAATGAATGAGACGTTTAGTATGCAGAGTTTGGTTCTTAATATATCAGAAGCCCTAACACCTAAATTTGACAATCTAAGATCAGAAATAAAACAAGATATTGCCATGCTGTCTCAAGAAGTTAGGCAGTTCTCAAGCAGGCTGCAAGAGGCAGAGCAAAGGGTATCAGACCTGGAAGATCTTTCAATAGAGCATGAGGCAAGAATAAAAGAAACAGAAGCTAAACTTCAAAAAATACAGGCTAGGTTAGAAGATGCTGAAAATAGATCCAGGAGGAATAACATTAGGATAATAGGAATTCCGGAAGGAAAGAAATTTTAAAATCTATCCCTATTTATAACTAATACCTTAGCCCAAATTCTTGGTATAAAGGACACACAGATAATAATAGAAAGGGCTCACAGAATTGGTCCACCCCAGGCTGATAATAAATCTAACACCAGACCTAGACCAGTGATAGCACGCTTCTTGAACTACCATGATAAAACTAACATGTTACAACAATATAGGAAGAAACAACCTATTAATATAGAGGGAGTTAAAATTTACATGTTTCAAGATTTCTCAGCTGAGACTTCCCTGAGAAGAAGAGAGCTTGCACCTATCTGCACAAAGTTAATTCACAAGGGTTTCAGGGCAATGCTAATTTACCCAGCCAAACTCACACCCCTGAGAATACATATATATTTGATAATGCAAAAGATGCAGAGGACTTGTTGACAGAACTAGAAAAAGCAAGTTGAATCCCCCTCTATATAGGGGACCTTTTTTAGCAAAAGTACAATAGAAATTTTATGTTGCTTTTTCTAAGCTATGCTATCTATTTGATGATAAATTCACAGTTAATGGTGAGCAATCCCTCTGAAGCTAGGGGGGATAGAAGAAAAAAAGAGGAAAGAGAGGGCAGGCTCCTCTCCCTCTTCATAGAATTGAGTTTCCAACTTCCCCATTTTTTTGGGAAGGGGGGGAAGAAAAAGATTTTTTCCTTTTTTTTTTTTCTCTCTTCTCTCTCCCCTCTCCCTTCCTCCCCCTTTCCCTTCGTCCCTTTTACCTCCCTTTGAAAGTTTGCTAGGCACCCAAACTTAGATGACAAACTCTCCTATTAAAATTAAAATAATTTCATGGAATATAGGAGGAATAACTACTCCCATAAAAAGGAAAGCCATTGTCTCCCATATGCGCAAGTTGCAAGCTAACATAATGTTTCTTCAAGAAACGCATTTGGGTATGGAGGAAACAATGAAACTCAAGGGCTCCTGGATCAAGGAGGTGGAAGCCTCACCTAGTATTGGAAGAAAGAGAGGAGTAGCAATACTGTTTGGCAAGAGAATTGAGGCAGAGATATTACAAACAAGGAGAGATCCAGAGGGGAGATTCTTAATGGTGAAAGCAAGAATTTTTAATCAAATATATACGTTGTTAAATGTATATGCGCCCAATGAGCTTGACTATGACTTTTGGAACTTAATCCAATCCATGATATTACTTCACTCAGAAGGCTATCTGATCATTGGAGGAGACTTTAATATGGCTCCACAGTCTCCGATAGACAGAGTGAGATATAACAGTAAAGAACTTAAAAACAAAAAGGATAAATTAGAAACAAAAATATTTAAGAACTTGTATCAGAATTTATCGATTAAAGATATATGGAGGGCACATAACCCTGACTTACGGGAATATACCTGTCTTTCTAGAGCGCATAAAACGCTCTCTAGAATAGACCTTTTTTTAACTGATGAGAAACTCTGTTCAAGGAAAATAAAGGTAGAAATTACTGCAATAGTTATTTCAGATCATGCACCAATTACACTTGAGATACAACTAGAACCTCCAATGGATGCCCCTTTGAGATTTAGGTTCCCATTTTACTTGGTAAATGATTTTAAATTTAAAAATCATATAAAAAACAAATTTAAAGAATACATACAATTTAATATTGATTATATTGGCAGGCCAGAAATTTTCTGGGGGGCTGCAAAAGCAGTCATTAGAGGGGAAATAACAGCCTATGCTGCCAAGTTAACTAAGATTCTAAGGAAAAGAGAGAAAGAAGCCACTAATTTTGTAGTAAACTCATATAATCGGTTTCTCTTAACAAAGTCATCCTTTAACTGGGCCAAATACATTAAGGCTAAAAAGGAGAGAGATGCCCTAATATTACTCATTGAAACCCAAAAAGACCTTAAATTCCAGGCTAAAATGTATTGCTACAGCAACAAATCAGGCAAATTACTTGCCAATTTAGTAAAAGGAGAAAAAAAGCCCTCTTTAATATATAGAATACAACAAGAAGAACAGACACTCACAAATCCAGAGGATATTCTAAAGACTTTTACAAATTATTATAAGGATGTATACTCCTTAAGAAAGCCTGATATTGAGCAATCCAGAGACTTCTGGAGTAAGTTAATTTGGCCTACAGTCTCAGAGGATCTATTGAGCACCTTAAATAAACCAATTACGGAGGAGGAAGTAAACAAAACGATAGTAAGGATGCCACTCAATAAAGCGGCAGGCCCTGATGGGCTGCCTAATGAGATTTACAAGATCTTAGCCCCAGAAGTTGCTCTCTACCTTTGCAACATGTATAATGACTTCTATGCCAATGGTAATCCGGTTCCAGTGAGCTTCTCAGCCTCATTTACAACATTAATCCTGAAACCAGGTAAAGATCCAACCCAAAGAGAGTCGTACCGCCCTATAGCATTACTCAATTCAGAGTATAAGATCTTGACCTCAATCCTTTCAGAAAGACTGCAAAATAGCCTAACACACATAATTCACAAAGATCAAGCAGGGTTCCTGAAAAATCGAAACTCTGCTTCAAAAATAAGAGAAGTCTTGGTAATTTCTTAACATTTTTCTCAAATTTTGGACAGGGAGGGGGGAGAGATGCATGCCCCTGACCTCGCCATAGTGACAATTGACGCAGAAAAGGCCTTTGACTCAGTCCTATTTACACAAATCTTCACATCATTGGAGAAATTCGGATTCTCGGGTAAGTTCCGGGAATTCAAAGAAAATCTATACAAAAGGTCTAGGACAAATCTAATAGTTAATAATCTCACATCCACAGCTATTGATATTCAGAGGGGCACGAGACGGGGGTGTCCACTTTCCCCCCTCTTATTTGACATAGCCATAGAACCCCTGGCAATCATGATTAGGCAGTCTTTGCAAGGTTTCAGAATATCTAATTACGAATTAAAAATTGCCTTATATGCTGATGACATCCTCTTGTACATTGCAAATACAAAGATTAATATTCTCAAACTTTTACGTATAATAACTAACTTCGGAACCTTCTCAGGTTATAAAATAAATGCATCAAAGTCAGAAATATTCTGGCTCAGAAGAAAGACAGACTCAGTAAGTAATTGCCCTTTTAAGGAAGTAACAACGTCATTTAAATATTTAGGTATTAATATTCCAGTCAACCCGACGGATTTATATAAACTTAACATCTCAGCAACTCTGTTAACTATATATGAGAAATTAAAAACTTGGATTAATTTACCAATTTCTCTCTCTGGGAGAATTGCACTTTACAAGATGGTTCTCCTCCCAAAACTCTTATACGTCTTACAAAATATCCCCTTATCTATTTATGAAAAAGATATTCGATCATTAAACTCGGCAGTTAGAAAGTTCCTATGGCAAGGAAAGAGGTCTTGGATATCAATCCCCAAGCTATCAATGGGAAAAGAATATGGAGGACTAGCACTCCCAGATATAAGATTCTATAATCTAGTTTTTCTGGCACGAACGATAACAGACTGGCTATGTACTAAAAACTATATAACTAACATTCTGTTAGACGAAAGTATTTGTATTCCTTTTCACCCAATAGGTTTGACCCACTGCTCACCAAGGATGTTACCTAATGCAATCAAGAAACATAAGACAATCATTAAACCCATCAAAGCTTGGTGGAAGAATCGTTTAAAAGTTAACAGCAAAGCTTCACAGTATCTCCCAATAAAAGGGAACCCTGAGTTCCACCCAGGTATGAACTCGACAGTTTTTTCTAAATGGTATGAATTAGATCTAAAAACAGTGCAACAATTTCTTAACATAGGCGAAAAATGTATAAAATCATTCGATGAAATGAAAAATGAATTTAAATTGGCGAATAATCAATTTTTCGCATACTTACAAATAAGACACTATATCACAGGCCTGATAAGAGAGATAGGCTGGGACTGGAGCTGGGGTAAAATGGAGAACTGGCTAACACTCACTAGGGCTGGATATACTGCAATATCTTATTGTTATCTATCCTTAATTCAAGCCAAGGCAACACCCATAATGGAGCAGATAGCCTCTGAGTGGAACAGCCTAAGTGTACCTAGTAATATAGACTCACAGTTTATCCAAAAATCTATAAATAGAGTCTATCAGGCCACACTTTCTGCAACGTGGAGAGAGGCGCATATCAAAATATTACACAAAGCATACTATACCCCGGAAAAGGGCTATAAACTATTTAATTCGAATTTTAACAAATGTTCAAAATGCTCATATATAGCAGCAGACCTCAAACATATGATTTGGAGCTGTCCGAAAATCAGCCAACTATGGCTAAAAATCCAATATTGGCTCAATAATACGCTTGGATTATCCCCTCTGGGTCTCACACTTGTGCAAATAGTGTTTTGTTTAAGTCAGGGAGAAAGACAACATCCCCAGGAAAAACTAATAATACTAACAATACTCGCAGCTAGGTACCTTATTTTTAAAAACTGGAAAAGTAATAAAACTCCAGTGGTTATGGAAGTAAAAAATTGCCTTAAAAAGCAATGCATTCTTGAACAAAGAGACGTCAGTATGAACAATGAGAAGGACATACAAATATTCTTTAAGAAATGGTCATTGTTCATTAAAAGTTTCCCAATAAATGAAAAAGAGAACTTAATCTTCCCCTTCAGAAATTCTGAACTTGTACAGCTAGGGATGTGGTAGGGGGGGGGGGGAATGAGGGAGAGAGAGAGATTATCCCCCACACTTGGAGGGGGGGTGCTTGTTTTTCCCCCCTTTTTTTTTTTTTTTTTTTTCTTCTTTCTGTTTTTTTAAAACAATGGATAGCCTGAGGCGGATACCACATTAGAAAAAAAGGAAAGAAATCAGTAACCTGATCCCTCGGGATTCATATATTATTTGTTTGGAGAGGGGAAAAAGGTTTTCAATATATCCTGATTTATGTTTTGATGTGTATCTCCTAATTAAACTTTGATGTTGCAACATGTTTGCTGATATGAAAATAAAGATTTAAAAAAAAAACCAAGGTATGGCTGTATAAGTGCATTGGAGCCATTTGCCGTCAAGTAGCTGAAAACATAAAAAATCATATTTATGCAATATTGATATTTAATAAAGTTTTTAACTGCGTATTTACTATATATATTTAACATTCCAATGTTCTTTACATAGGGGAATATGTTCTAAGTATTTTTAAATACATATACACTGATCAGACACAACATTAAAACCACCTGCCAAATATCATGTAGGCCCCCCTCGTGCTGCCAAAAGAGCTCTAATGCATTGAGGTATGGACTCCACAAAACCTCTGAACATGTCTTCCGCTATTTGACACCAAGACATTAGTAGCAGATCCTTTAAGTCCCGCAAGTTGCGAAATGGGTCCTCCATGGTTCAAATTTGTTGTTCCAGCACATCTTACAGATGCTCAATCGGATTGAGATATGGGGAATTTGGAGGCCAAGGCAACACCTTGAACTTTTTGTCATGTTCCTCAAACCATTACTGAATATTTTTTGCTTTGTGGCAGGGGTATTATCCTGCTGAAAAAGGCCACCACCATCAGGGAACACCATTGCCATGAAGGGGTGTACATGGTCTGCAACAATCTCTTGGTAGGTGGTACGTGCCAAAGTAACATCCACATGAATGTCCAGGACCCAAGGTTTCCCAGCAGAACATTGCCCAGAGCATAACACTTCCTCTGCCGGCCTGCCTTCCTCCTATAGTGCATCCTGTTGCCATCTCTTCCCTAGGTAAATGATGCACACTCACATAGCCATCCACCTTTTCTAAAAGAAAACGTTATTCATCAGACTAGGCAACCTTATTCCATTGTTTCATGGTCCAGTTCTGATGCTCATGAAGGCGCTTTTGGCAGTGGACAGGGGTCATCATGGGCACTCCGACTGGTTTGTGGCTACGCAGCCCCATACACAGCAAACTGCATTGCACTGTGTTCTGATGCCGTTCTATCATAGCCTACATTAATTTTTCAGCAATTTCAGCTACAGTAGCTCTTCTGTGTGATTGGACCAGACGGGCTAGCCTTCACTTCCAACATGCATCAAAGAGCCTTGGGCGCCCATGACCCTGACACAGGTTTACTAATTGGCCTTCATTGCACCACTTTTGGTTGGTACTAACCACTGCATTCAAAGTAACACCCCACAATACTTGCCAATTTAGAGATGCTCTGACCCAGTCATCTAGCCTTCACTAGCAAGATTACAAGCCACGCGGTATGACTTTTCCACGCAATATGACTTTTTCGCAATCAAATTACATTGCGTAGATATTACAAGTGTTGAAAAATCGAGATTGCACTACGCAATTGCCTTTTATGCAACAATCCTTTCTGCGTTTGAAGAGCTGTAGTTAACAGTTTTCCGCAACATAAAAGTTTCACAGAATGCTTCAAAAATACATTACAAAGTACAGTTTCACTCATATTAACACTGTCTAATAAAAATTATTTAAAAATACTATTGCACACAAAATAAATAAGGGTTAACAGATAGGAGATCTCGGGTATTAGAAAAAAAAAGCAGACAAAGGGATTTTACATTGATATTCATCCACATACATAGAGAAACATGGATTTATATGTATAGAGATATGTTTAACTATGAAGACAATGAAAATAATTCACATTACAATCTTATGCACATTAAACAACATCTATTCGCATAAAGGTCTCAAGATATTTAGACATATACTGTATATATTCATATACATAACTCGCTATAAATAGATATATCTGTCCAAAAATCATTACATATATAGACAAATATTTATTTACAAATGAATAGAACATATTTCGTTAAGAAAACATTCTCGCAATATTAAATTTTTTTACTTTCATGTACACTTTCGAGGAAAATGGGCTTTGCGCAAAAGATTAGGGTTTTAGTGTTTTTTTTTTTCTATTTGTCTTCTCCATTGAATTCAATAGGTGAAACGTGCACACGATTTGTCTTATTGGATCACTCGTGTTAACACGTATGTAATACGTGTGCAACCCAAAATTTTAAAAAGCCAAATGCAACTGCGAAAAACTGATTTGCCATGCGACTTGTAATCATACCTACTATTTGGTTCCTGTCACAGTCACTCAGATATTTTTGCTTGCTTATTTTTCCTGCTTCAAACACATGAAATTCAAAATCTGACTGTTCACTTGCTGCTTAATATATCCCGCCCCTTGACAGGTGCCATTGTGACAATATAATAAATGTTATTCGTTTCACCTGCAGTGGATTTAATGTTGTGGCTTCAGTCCATATATATATAAAGTGAAAATTTGGATGTGCCAAAAACTGCATAAAAATGTACATACTAAGATCACAAGTGTCATTAACTGTGATATACTAGTGACATATAAAATACATATAGTACATAAAAAGAAACAAAAATCCATGTGAAAAAATTAACTAATAATATTTACAGTCCCAAAAAGGTGTTTAGGAGAAAACTAGTGAATAGTTCGTTTTCACAAGAGAGCGGCCGCGAAACTCCTTCCAACAGCTCCGTAAAGTTGTGGGGCTCAATTCGATCTGTGAAATAGCAAAATAGAAAAAGGCGCCACAATGGTACAAGATCAACTGTGATCAGGATCATTTACAGTTGTTACTCATCATACTCACAGATTCCAAAACACTTGAGAAGTGCCACAACAGCGTGCTTACATTTTTGGAGTCGTCCAGAGAGCTCGTCCTCTGTTATACGGTGGTCAGATGTTCTCTGAAGTATATAAGGATATATCCGCCTTGACAGTATTCCCAGTGGGAAATCGCGTGTCTATATCCAAAATTCCAGAAAAGTCACTAATACAGTGTGAATATAGCTTGATATCCCAATTATTGGTCTCACACAGTATTGATAAGTAGATAATACAAAATAGTATAAAATAAGCCGTGTTGACAAAGTCTAAGTAAAAACAAACGGATAGATTATGAGTTTTGCGTTATGAGTAAAAAAGCAGTGTTAAGGCTCATAATGCTGCTTTTTCACTACCGCTGCTATTACGAGTCTTGTAGGTACAGCTGTCCCGCACACTTTTTTGGCCGTACTGCAAATAAACTTACGCAATTTTCGTAAAGTCTTTTTTCAATGGGACTTCCATAGCGCCGGGAAGTTTGTATTTATTTTAATAGTTACTAAATAGTTGTTAACTATTTACTAACTACCTAGCTAAAATAAATACACATTTACCTGTAAAATAAAACCTAACCTTAGTTACACTAACACCTAACCTTACAGTACAATTAAATAAATTAACTAAATTAAATACAATTAACTAAATTAAATACAATTGCCTAAATTAAAAAACAAACAAACACTAAATTACACAAAATAAAAACAAATTACAAGATATTTAAACTAATTACACCTAATCTAATAGCCCTTTTAAGGGCTATTGGTAGTTTAGTTTAGGCTAGTGTTTTTTTGTAATTTTGGGGGGGCTTTTTTATTTTAATAGGGCTAATAGATTAGGTGTAATTAGTTTAAATATCTTGTAATTTATTTTTTATTTTGAGTAATTTAGTGGATTTTTTTTGTAATTTAGATAATTTTTTTAATTGTAGTGTTAGGTTAGGTGTTAGTGTAACTAAAGTCAGGTTTTATTTTACAGGTAAATTTGTATTTATTTTAGCTAGGTAGTTAGTAAATAGTTAATAACTATTTTGTAACTATTCTACCTAGTTAAAATAAATACAAACTTGCCTGTAAAATAAAAATAAACCCCAAGCTAGTTACAATGTAACTATTAGTTATATTGTAGCTAGCTTAGGGTTTATTTTACAGGTATTTAGTTTTAAATAGGAATTATTTAGTTATTAATAGTAGGTTTTCTTTAGATTTATTTTAATTATATTTAAGTTAGTGGGTGTTAGGGTTAGGGTTAGACTTAGGTTTAGAGGTTAATAACTTTAGTATAGTGGCAGCGACGTTGGGGGCAGCAGATTGGGGTTAAAAAAATGTAGGTAGGTGGTGGCGATGTTAGGGGCGGAAGATTAGGGGTTAATAATATTTAACTAGTGTTTGCAATGCAGGAGTGCGGCGGTTTAGGGGTTAATATGTTTAGTATAGTGGCGGCGACGTTAGGGGCGGCAGATTAGGGGTTAATAAGTGTAGGTAGATTGTGGTGACATTGGGGGCGGGAGATTAGGGGTTAATAAATATAATGTAGGTGTCGGCGATGTTTGAGGCAGCATATTAGGGGTTAATAAGTGTAATGTAGGTGTCGGCGATGTCGGGAGCGGCAGATTAGGGATTATAAATATAATGCAGGTGTCGTCGATCTCGGGGGCGGCAGATTAGGGGTTAATAAGTGTAAGATTAGGGGTGTTTAGAATCGGGTTCATGTTAGGGTGTTAGGTGTAAACATAAATTTAGTTTCCCCATAGGAATCAATGGGGCTGCGTTACGGAGCTTTACACTGCTTTTTTGCAGGTGTTAGGCTTTTTTTCAGCCGGTTCTCCACATTGATGTCTATGGGGAAATCGTGCACGAGCACGTACAACCAGCTCAGCGCTGACTTAAGCAGCGCTGGTATTGGAGTGTGGTATGGAGCACAATTTTGCTCTACGTTCACTTCTTGTCTGTTAACGCCGGGTTTAGGAAAACCTGTAAGTGAGCGGTGACAATAACGTGCAAGTTAGCACCGCACCTCTCTTAAAGCAAAACTTGTAATCTAGCTGAAAGTCTTTATTAAAAATGTCTCACAACATGTTTCTTGGTCCTCAATAACTGTTTCATCAGGTGAATACAAGATCATTTCAATGCACGGCTTAAGAATGCAACATTTGGCATCCACCAACTTCATCTGAGCATGCGTGGGAAACCCCGGACCTAATCTGACGTCATAGGATACGCCCACCCTTACAAACTTACAATTTGTTGCGGGAATTTATATACTTTGTATCAAAAGGTACCATTGTTATATCCATATAATGATAGGTTTCTCACTAAATGCGCTTTACGTATTTCCCAAGTATATATAACTCTATTCTATTCCGCTATTCGAGCCACATAAAATCAGCAAAATATATACTGTATATACACAACAATAAGAAAATATAAAATATTAATATAAAAAAAAACAATATATCCATAGGGTGACATAATTAGCCGTAATATAGCTGTCCTATATCTGTCAACATGTACATTTCATAAATAATATTCTATGATCAATGTAATAAAATAAACAGGGTGACAGTCTAGGAATATATAATTAATAAGCTAGAGGGCTGTCTGGGACAGGGGACAAAAAAAAACTTGTCAAGACTTCCATCCTCCCTCACAATTAATAATGTTTATATAATATGTATATACAGGGAGTGCAGAATTATTAGGCAAATGAGTATTTTGACCACATCATCCTCTTTATGCACGTTGTCTTACTCCAAGCTGTATAGGCTCGAAAGCCTACTACCAATTAAGCATATTAGGTGATGTGCATCTCTGTAATGAGAAGGGGTGTGGTCTAATGACATCAACACCCTATATCAGGTGTGCATAATTATTAGGCAACTTCCTTTCCTTTGGCAAAATGGGTCAAAAGAAGGACTTGACAGGCTCAGAGATATCTTGCAGAGGGATGCAGCACTCTTAAAATTGCAAAGCTTCTGAGGCGTGATCATCGAACAATCAAGCGTTTCATTCAAAATAGTCAACAGGGTCACAAGAAGCGTGTGGAAAAACCAAGGCGCAAAATAACTGCCCATGAACTGAGAAAAGTCAAGCATGCAGCTGCCAAGACGCCACTTGCCACCAGTTTGGCCATATTTCAGAGCTGCAACATCACTGGAGTGCCCAAAAGCACAAGGTGTGCAATACTCAGAGACATGGCCAAGGTAAGAAAGGCTGAAAGACAACCACCAAGACACACAAGCTGAAACGTCAAGACTGGGCCAAGAAATATCTCAAGACTGATTTTTCTAAGGTTTTATGGACTGATGAAATGAGAGTGAGTCTTGATGGGCCAGATGGATGGGCCCGTGGCTGGATTGGTAAAGGGCAGAGAGCTCCAGTCCGACTCAGACGCCAGCAAGGTGGAGGTGGAGTACTGGTTTGGGCTGGTATCATCAAAGATGAGCTTGTGGGGCCTTTTCGGGTTGAGGATGGAGTCAAGCTCAACTCCCAGTCCTACTGCCAGTTTCTGGAAGACACCTTCAAGCAGTGGTACAGGAAGAAGTCTGCATCCTTCAAGAAAAACATGATTTTCATGCAGGACAATGCTCCATCACACGCGTCCAAGTACTCCACAGCGTGTCTGGCAAGAAAGGGTATAAAAGAAGAAAATCTAATGACATGGCCTCCTTGTTCACCTGATCTGAACCCCATTGAGAACCTGTGGTCCATCATCAAATGTGAGATTTACAAGGAGGGAAAACAGTACACCTCTCTGAACAGTGTCTGGGAGACTGTGGTTGCTGCTGCACGCAATGTTGATGGTGAACAGATCAAAACACTGACAGAATCCATGGATGGCAGGCTTTTGAGTGTCCTTGCAAAGAAAGGTGGCTATATTGGTCACTGATTTGTTTTTGTTTTGTTTTGGAATGTCAGAAATGTATATTTGTGAATGTTGAGATGTAATATTGGTTTCACTGGTAAAAATAAATAATTGAAATGGGTATATATTTGTTTTTTGTTAAGTTGCCTAATAATTATTCACAGTAATAGTCACCTGCACACACAGATATCCCCCTAAAATAGCTAAAACTAAAAACAAACTAAAAACTACTTCCAAAAATATTCAGCTTTGATATTAATGAGTTTTTTGGGTTCATTGAGAACATGGTTGTTGTTCAATAATAAAATTAATCCTCAAAAATACAACTTGCCTAATAATTCTGCACTCCCTGTATATATATGTATGTATACAGTTTATATATACACACACACCGATTGTATTTCTATGTATATAATCCATACACTTTGGTTAATGAAAGCAAATTAAATCCAATGAAGGGTTGAATGGTTGCCTTTGGGCCTGAGAATCCTTCTTTTGTCGCAGAGTCTCACCCATTTAAGGTGCAATAGTCCTGTTTCTGCTGAGGGTAGCTAAATAACCCCAGAGCAAGTCACACAGAAATGTAAGCACCATGTGTAATAAAAGATAATAAAGCTAATATTCATAACAGGGGTGATAACACAGCAGGGCTGCTGACAGTCTTACACTTTGTGTATTGTAGGAAGTGTTACTGCCCATTACTAGAGGATCTCACTATCCCTCTAACCAGACTGTGCTCCTGCTCCTCCCACCAGCAGCAGAAGTGTTTACTGAAGTGCTTCTGTTCTCTGCCCAGAAGGGGAACCTGCAAAAATAGTGCAGGAACTCCATTCCCATGCGTTCCCATATTCGACTTGACCCCTGCAGGCTCACCAAAAACAGCAGTTATATAGCAGCGGTCTAAAGACCGCTGCTCCATAACCTGTCCGCCTGCTCTGAGCAGGCAGATAGACATTGCCAGAATTCAACCCGATCGAGTACGATCGGGTTGATTGACACCCCCCTGCTAGCCGCGAATCTGCAGGGGGCGGCGTTGCACCAGCAGCTCACAAGAGCTGCTGGTGCAATGCTGAATACATAGAGAGCGTATTGTTCTCCACATTCAGCGAGGTCTGGCGGACCTAACTTGCACTGTCGGATCAGGTCCGCCAGATCTTTGATAAATATCCCCCCTGGTCTGGGATACATACAAACATATATGTGATAGTCCTTCTACCAAAATTCTGGATCTACAACCATTATATATGTGTGACAGCGGTATTATAAAAATATAAGCTGACCTCCAAGCTCCAAAAATGTATAATACATTACTGTTATCCATCTAAAAAAATCCATAAATAAATAAAACCATAAATTGGTACATCCAAAAATGTAAGAACACCACTTCCAAGATAGAGACTAAATTAGTTGAAAGTGGCCATATCGATTTGTTCATTTAAGCCAAAGGGACTCATGGTCTTGAGCTTCCAAATCCAAAAATTCTCCCTTTGTCTCAAATGAACAAATCTATTTCTACCCCATTTATTGGGGATATATTCAATCGGAAAAATCCTATAAATATCTAAATTTCCTTTGTGGCAGCAAACTCTATGTATGGGTACACTATGGTTACTGGCAGAATGCTTCAAATTCCTCATATGTTCCTCCACCTCTTTTTGAGGGGTCTCTTTTCTGCCAGTAACCATTGTGTACCCAGACATGGAGTTTGTTGCATAAAGTATACAATATCACACAAAAGTGAGTACACCCCTCACATTTTTGTAAATATTTTATTATATCTTTTCATGTTACAACAATGAAGAAATGACACTTTGCTACAATGTAAAGTTGTGAGTGTACAGCCTGTATAACAGTGTAAATTTGCTGTCCCCTCAAAATAACTCAAAACACAGCCATTATTGTCTAAACCATTGGCAACAAAAGTGAATACATCCCTACGTGGAAATGTCCAAATTGGGCCTAAAAGTGTCAATATTTTGTGTGGCCACCATTATTTTCCAGCACTGCCTTAACCCTCTTGGGCATGAAGTTCACCAGAGCTTCACAGGTTGCCACTGGAGTCCTCTTCCACTCCTCCATGATGACATCATGGAGCTAGTAGATGTTAGAGACCTTGCGCTCCCCCACCTTTCATTGAGGATGCCCCACAGATGCTCAATAGGGTTTAGGTCTGGAGACATGCTTGGCCAGTCCATCACATTTACCCTCAGCTTCTTTAGCAAGGCAGTGGTCATCTTGGAGGTGTGTTTGGGGTCGTTATCATGTTGGAATACTGACCTGCGATCCAGTCTCTGAAGGGAGGGGATCATGCTCTGCTTCAGTATGTCACAGTACATGTTGGCATTCATGGTTCCCTCAATAAAATGTAGCTCCCCAGTGCCAGCAGCACTCATGCAGGCCCAGACTATGACACTCCCACCACCATGCTTGACCGTAGGCAAGACACACTTTTCTTTGTACTCCACCACACACACTTGACAGCATCTGAACCAAATAAGTTTATATTTGTCTCATCGGACCACAGGACATGGTTCCATTAATCCATGTCCTTAGTCTGCTTGTCTTCAGCAAACTGTTTGCAGGATTTTTTGTGCATCATCTTTAGAAGAGGCTTCCTTCTGGTATGACAGCCATGCAGACCAATATTGATTCAGTGTGCGGCGTATGGTCTGAGCACTGACAGGCTGACCTCCCACCCCTTCAACCTCTGCAGCTATGCTGGCAGTACTCATACGTTTATTTCCCAAAGACAACATCTAGATATGACGTTAAGCATGTGCACTCAACTTCTTTGGTCGACCATGGCGAGGCCTGTTCTGAGTGGAACTCGTCCTGTGAAACCGCTGTATGGTCTTGCCTATCATGCTGCAGCTCAGTTTCAGGGTCTTGGCAATCTTCTTATTGCCTAGGCCATCTTTATGTAGAGCAACAATTCTTTTTTTCAGATCCTCAGAGAGTTCTTTGCCATGAGGTGCCATGTTGAACTTCCAGTGACCAGCAGGAGAGAGGGTGAGAGCGATAACACCAAATTTAGCACACATGCTCCCCATTCACACTAACGAGTCACATGACACCGGGGAGGGAAATGGCTAGTTGAGCCCAATTTGGACATTTCCACTCAGGGGTGTACTCACTTTTGTTGCCAACGGTTTAGACATTAATGGCTGTGTGTTGAGTTATTTTGAGGGGTCATCAGATTTACAATGTTTTACAGTGGTAAACTCACTAATTTACATTGTAGCAAAGTGTAATTTCTTCAGTGTTGTCACATGAAAAGATATAATAAAATATTTACAAAAATGTGAGGGGTGTACTCATTTTTGTGAGCTACTGTATATATTTATAGGTACAGATATATATTTTACAAAAAAATCATGTCTAGTTAGCACACTTGAGAAAATGCGATCGGGTTTGTATGCGAAATAAGGGTGCTAGTTTTTTTTTTCTCCATATTTCACAGTTCTCTAAAGTCTATTAAATATATTAACATGGTTACAATTTTCCGAATTTACTTTAAACTTGTAATACGCGCGCCACCTGATACGCGCAAAGAGGCCTAGTTATCAAGCCGTCAACCTCAAATACGCTGGAATTCCGCAGCATATTTGTGGCGAGGCTGATTCGCCTTAGTTATCAAAGGCTAGAGACCGGCAAAAGTAGAATTTTGTGACGTAAACTTCGATCTGCCGGACTCAGTCCGACACAGATCGATTCTTACGTCACTCCAGATGTTCCGCACACAAGTGTGGCACAATCTGACTACTTTTGCTAGTTATCAAAAAACTAGCAGGTACGCTCGGCACTTTTACGGTACCTGGAGGCAGCGGATCCCATAGGAATCAATGGGAGTCTGACCATAGCGAAAGTACAAGTTCGCTGCTGACAGACATCCCATTGATTTCTATGGGAGCTGTCTACACCTAACATCCTAACATGTACCCCGAGTTTAAACACCACTAATCTGTGCCCCCTACACCGCCGCAACTAAATAAAGTTATTACCCCCTAAACCGCCGCTCCCGGAGCCCACCGCAAGCTACTCTATACATATTAACCCCTAAACCACCGCTCCCGGAGCCCACCGCAACTATAATAAATGTATTAACCCCTAAACCGCCGCTCCCGGAGCCCACCGCGCTATAATATATGTATTAACCCCTAAACCGCCGCTCCCTGACCCTGCAGCAACCAATATTAAATTTATTAACCCCTAATCTGCCCCCCTACACTATCGCCACCTATAATACATTTATTAACCCCTATCCTGCCCCCCACTACACCGCCGCCACTGTAATAAATTTATTAACCCCTAAACCTAAGTCTAACACTAACCCTAACACCCCCCTAACTTAAATATTAATTAAATAAATCTAAATAATATTTCTATTATGAACTAAATTAATCCTATTTAAAACTAAATCCTTACCTTTAAAATAAAACCTAATATAGCTACAATATAAATAATAATTATATTGTAGCTATCTTAGGATTTATATTTATTTTACAGGCATCTTTCAATTTATTTTAACTAGGTACAATAGCTATTAAATAGTTATTAACTATTTAATAGCTTACCTAGCTAAAATAAAGAGAAATGTACCTGTAAAATAAAAACTAACCTAAGTTACAATTACACCTAACACTACACTATCATTAAATAAATTATTTCTATTTAAAACTAAATACTTACCTGTAAAATAAACCCTAAGATAGCTACAATATAAATAATAATTATATTGTAGCTATCTTAGGATTTATATTTATTTTACAGGTAACTTTGTATTTATTTTAGCTAGTTAGAATAGTTATTAAAAAGTTATTAACTATTTAATAACTACATAGCTAAAAGAAATACAAAATCACCTGTAAAATAAATCCTAACCTAAGTTACAATTAAACCTAACACTACACTATCATTAAATAAATTAAATAAATTACCTACAAATAACTACAATTAAATACAATTACATAAACTAACTAAAGTACAAAAAATAAAAAAAGCTAAGTTACAAAAAATAAAAAAATAGGTTACAAACATTTTAAAAATATTACAACAATTTTAAGCTACTTACACCTAATCTAAGACCCCTAATAAAATAACAAACCCCCCAAAATAAAAAAAATGCCCTACCCTATTCTAAATTAAAAAAGTTCAAAGCTCTTTTACCTTACCAGCCCTTAAAAGGGCCATTTGTGGGGCATGCCCCAAAGAATTCAGCTCTTTTGCCTGTAAAAGAAAAATACAACCCCCCCAACATTAAAACCCACCACCCACATACCCCTAATCTAACCCAAACCCCCCTTAAAATAACCTAACACTAATCTCCTGAAGATCATCCTACCTTTAGTCGTCTTCACTCAGCCGAGCCACCGATGGAACTGAAGAGGAAACCCGGACCGGCAGAAGTGATCATCCAAGCGGCACTGAATAAATCTTCCATCCGATGAAGTGATCCTCCAAGTGGCGCTGAAAAAGTCTTCCATCCGGGCGATGTCATCTTCCAAGAGGCGCTGAAGAAGTCTTCTATCCGGGCGATGTCATCTTCCAAGCCGGGTCTTGAATCTTCATCCCGCCGACGCGGAACATCCTTCTTTACCGACGGACTACAGACGAATGAAGGCTCCTTTAAGGGACGTCATCCAAGATGGCGTCCCTTCAATTCCGATTGGCTGATAGGATTCTATCAGCCAATCGGAATTAAGGTAGGAAAAATCTGATTGGCTGATTGAGTCCGCCAATCAGATTCAAGTTCAATCCGATTGGCTGATCCAATCAGCCAATCAGATTGAGCTTGCATTCTATTGGCTGTTTCGATCAGTCGGTAGTTCGTCGGTTAGTTTTTATTTTACAGGTACATTTCTCTTTATTTTAGCTAGGTAAGTTATTAAATAGTTAATAACTATTTAATAGCTATTGTACCTAGTTAAAATAAATTGAAAGATGCCTGTAAAATAAATATAAATCCTAAGATAGCTACAATATAATTATTATTTATATTGTAGCTATATTAGGGTTTATTTTAAAGGTAAGTATTTAGTTTTAAATAGGATTCATTTAGTTCATAATAGAAATATTATTTAGATTTATTTAATTAATATTTAAGTTAGGGGGGTGTTAGGGTTAGTGTTAGACTTAGGTTTAGGGGTTAATAAATTTATTACAGTGGCGGCGGTGTAGTGGGGGGCAGGATAGGGGTTAATAAATGTATTATAGGTGGTGACGGTGTAGGGGGGGCAGGATAGGGGTTAATAGGTATAATGTAGGTGGCAGCGGTGTCCGGGAGTGGTGGTTTAGGGGTTAATACATTTATCAGAGTTGCGGCAGGGTCTAGGAGTGGCAGTTTAGGGGTTAATACATTTATCTGAGTTGCGGGAGGGTCTAGGAGCGGCGGTTTAGGGGTTAGTAACTTTATTTAGTTGTGGGGGGCTCCGGGGGCGCCGGTATAGGGGGTAGAACAGTGTAGTTAGTGTGAGTGCTTAGTGACAGGCTAGCAATAAAGCTGGGAAAGAGCAGCGAGATCGGATGAGTGATAACTCTCACAGTCCGCTGCTCATCGCCCCGCGGCTTTTTGACAGCTTTATTTGATAACTTAGACGAAATTTTTCAGGTCCGCGGCGGCGATGTGAGGCGAGCTTAGGCGGGCGTATTGGGCCGGCGAAGGCAGGAAAGTTGACATGTTGATAACTACCCCCCATTATGTCAAAGTCTAGCGGAGTTAATGCATGAGCATCAATAAAAAGTGTTCTATTCATAATCTAGCCATAAATAGGACTTTTTAATTTTAGACAAAGAGTAGTTGACAGTGTAAGATTAATTACAATTATAGGCGAATCACATCTCTTTGTTCAGCTGTCTGGTGAAAAGAAAGGCAATTACCTCAGATCAGATTATTTGTTTATAATATTTCATTAAGTTTTTTTGAATCAAGTATTTAAACATTTCAATTCTAAATAAATACTCTCATATTAAATGGTAACTAGTTAACAGTTAAATATAGACCTAATTTAATATATATATATATATATATATATATATATATATATATATATATATATTATATATATATATATATATATATATATATATATATATATTAAATGGTAACTAGTTAACAGTTAAATATAGACCTAATTTAATATATATATATATATATATATATATATATACATATATATATATATATATATATATATATATATATATATATATATATATATATATATATATATTTAAATAAAACTTTTGATTTCAAAGTAGAAAAATATTTGGCTACTTTCTATTGAAATATGACTTTATGATGACACAACATTGTTAAAGTCATTTGAAACCCAACATTTTTATTTCATGATTCAGATTTCAGATACACAATTCAATTTTAAACAACTTTCCAATTTACTTCTTTTATCAAGTTTGCTTTATTTTCTTGCTTTATTGAAGCAGCAGCAATACATTACTGGGAGATATGAGCAGAATTATGTAAAAACAAAAAGAACACTGACTGTCTCTTTAAATTAATGCATTCAAAGGACATAGATACCTACAAATACATTCCTAAAATAATTGCTAATTCCTTTCTATTCTTCCACATTTTCTGTTTTCACTTTGCTGATCATTCTATATAAATTTGATATACTTTGGACATTAACAGGAATGTAAAACACGAGATTGTAAAATAAAATGTTTAAAAATACATAGTAAATATTCTGAAAATGATCCTGCCCCCAGACCCCAAATATCTTATCTATCATGAAATACCAAGAATCATTGAGGAGCCTAAGCGAAATCTGTTCCTCCTGTTTCTGAATTGCGCTAAAAGCCTCATACCGAGGCATTGGAAGTCTTTGTATGTGCCAACTCTGGGGGAGTGGAGGGATGGGGTCGGAGATCTGCTGAACTTAGAAAGATATCACTACATAAGATCAGGCAAAACTGAAATACATGAATATATGGTACTTTTATGGGAAGGCAAAGATGTATAAGAGTCTGATAATATCTGGAAAGCTGGGTCTGGAATGACTTGGGCTGTGCACCGATCTGGGTCTGTGTTTTTTTTTTTTTTGCCCCTCCCTTTACTCCTTTTATATCCTCTACACGCTGTTCCCTCTATTATTCTTTTCCCCCCTCTCCCCTCAGAAATTGCACTAAAGAGTAATGCGGGTGGATATATCCATGGATCTGCTTAATGGGTCGGATCTCGGAAATCTGGCTGTATTCTAATTAAAGCATGACTTATGTAAAACTTCACAAATGAGATAGCGTGATACAATCTCTGTTAGCTTCAGGTTGGACACTTGTCATTATAATTTAAATGCATGTTGTTTATAATGCTCTGTGAGATGTAAACCTGCCTTTTCAATGTATTGCACTTATGTTGTGGATCTTTGGATGTTCACTAATAAAGCTTGTTTAAAAGAACTAAAAAAAAAAAAAAAAAAATACATAGTAAAAAAAAAAAACTTTTGCAATATACTTTTATTTATGTTGCCCACAGTTTCTATTATTTACATAGTGGTTTTCTGGTTCTGAGTACTGGAAGTTTCTTAGTCTTAAACCTGCTACATATTTGTTGTTTTCTGTCCCTAATTGGCCTCAACAAAGGTTATATGATGCTGTAATACAAATTATGTTTTGCTAGTACCATGTATTAACTATTCCAGCAACAAGTCTGGTGGGTGGCTTTGGTAGTTGAAAAACACTTGCTGCAAACATACTATTAATAAATTAACCTCTAAATGCCGTTAAGGGGCGCGATCACATATACGGTGCAGGTTTTGGCGCAAGCGTGGGAACCCACGCCGCCCGTAATTTCACCTTGCACATCGGGGTATTACAAATACTGCGCCGTTAGATGCTAAACTGGCATAAGTAGGACAAACTGGCGATCTTCTGAAATTTTAGTCGTCGCAAGTAACTTACGCCAGTATTTTATCCACGGAAAGTGTCAATAAAGAGTAGTTTTATGCAAATTAGGCTAACACTCGTAAAAATGAACCGCGATTTCATATAAAAATGCGACACGTAATAATGCTATTCAAAATTCATATATAAATCCATATATAAAGAGATGAAGGTAATACAATTATGATTTCCCATTGTTCTCTCCTCCAAGTATTGTTGATTGTTTTGAGAAGAAATTTAAAGTAAATAAGCAAGTATATGTCCACAATGTGATAAAGTACCTAAAAAAACAATATCATAGTATACTGTCCCTTTAACCTTGAGATGTTGCTTAAATGTATGTGTTTGTTAAGGCTTCCAGGGAGTTACGTTGCTTTTTTAGTCAGTGCAAGGGTTCCTGCGCCTGCAATTTGTGGCGAGATAAAAATGGAGTAGCTTCTCTGAATTCTGCGCACGTAAGTCCTTATGCTGTATATTGGATAGCAAATTGCGCTGCTGTTCTATGTTAGTCTATGGTAAAAAAAAAATATGTCCGAAGGGTGAAATATACGCGCATAACTTGTATGCTACGTCATATATGTAATACCAAAATCACGTAAAATCTGGCGTCGCCGGCTTTTGCGGGCGACACTGCATATGTAATGCAGGCCAAGATGTTCCATGCTATCCTAACAGTGCTGGGTTTTAACGCTGTTGGGACGGCATGAAACCTAATACCTTATATGGTGCCCATTGGCCTTTTACTTTTAGAGAATGCAAAATCGGATTGGGTTGGCATTCCACGCATCATAGGCAGATTCAGAAATATATGTACTTTAATGTATGCTTTAATTTGTAACTGTGCCCATGTACAGTCCTCCATCTAAGTAATGCTTTTTTTATCCAATTACTCCATGTAAACTCTAGAGACTGTAAAGCATGAAACCTCCCGAATTAGATACCAGAACTACTATATATGTCACCAGCAATTGCATCATTGTTATGGTTGTATAAATCACAGGACTTCCCTTTTCTAATGTTTGACCAAAATAAACCCTTAAACTTCTGACCATCTGCATATATATTGAGCTGCAGCCACATCATTTTGTTTTCTAGTTATTTACATTATTGAGCAGGTATATTTAATATTTGTAGTTGTTGGTTCCCCATCAAAATGCAAGGAATGTAACCATCATCCTAGACACAACAACATTTAATTAAACATCATATATTGTTAATGGTATTAAATCTGCACTGCTCAGAGAACTGCTTTAATAAGATCGACCGTACCTTTAAAAAGAGCACAAATCTCACAATCAAACACTCTACCTTTAAAAAGAGCACAAATCTCACAATCAAACACTCTACCTTTAAAAAGAGCATAAAACTCATAATCAAACACTTATAAAGTTTAATTAAGCATAGAAAAAAAATATATGCAATATGACCAATTTTATCTTGCTTGCTTGGTTGGTTTTCTTGTAATTTGCCCTGAAAGATTGCTTTTCCTTACCAGAGAATTTTAATTACATACAGTACATCATACTTGATATGAAGTTTACCTAACACTTCTTTATGCTACACAGATATTCTTTAGATCAGTGCAGTAGCTCATGTATATTTTAACAGCAGATGAGGAAATATTTAGTTTTGTTATGTTTTGTATTTTAGCACAAATCTTTGTCATTGTATACCCCTATCATTGTACCCAGCGCTACGGAATTTGGCGGTGCTATACAAATAAATGATAATAATAATAATATAAACATGGGAACTCTAAAGGGTCAATTTATCAAAGCGTGAACTGAAAATACGCTTAAATTCCATGTCATATTTGTTGCAAGATTGATCCGCTGTAGTTATCAAAGCATGACCAAGAGTTTATTGTAGGTTCGAAACATTGTTCCTGTAAACTTTTGGACCCAACTAATGAGAATAAAGGTCTTTTAAACAAAGATTTATTCTGGTGGCTGGAGTGATTTGGATGTAGTTACCAAAGCATCAAGATCGTAAAAATATTGAAATTTGTGACGTGAAATACGATCCTGTGATCTCAATCCGATGCAGATCGATGCTTGCGTCATTACAGATGTTTCAAATTCACATTCAACTTTATTTGACACTTTTCCCATTTTATCAAACATTTAACAGGTATGTTCGCGTCTATTCCGACGCAGTGTACCTAGTTTTCAATCCACCGCCCTTGAGGTCGCAGATGCTATAGAACTCAATGGGAGTCTGAAAACACAGAAAGCTTACGTTCGATATTGCAAGATAATGAAGCAAATTACATAATAAAAGTAAATTAGAAACTCTATTAAAATTGTATACCCTTTCTAAATCAAACAATATTATTGCTCCACATTTGGTGCACTAGTAGATATAGGGATACAAATGAAAAATACATTACTACTTATGGATTATGTTACAACTTTGTCTCTCATTACAAAGCAAGGGGACAATATTATTTTTACAAATTTGCTGAAAGGTTTTGCCCCAAACTTGTTGCACTAATAGATACAGAGATGAAAATGAAATACACAACATAATATAGCGAACTTCCTTTTTATTTTTTGTGAAAAATCTTTGTGCACCATGTTTAAGCCATGTAATACAAGTCCCACTTTTCACACCAATTATGATGCAAACTCCTAAACAACCCACACACACTAATGAATTTTTCAACCACTTTTGATTGGAATATGCATAATCACATGATTTATGACATCAGCCAATCTGATTCAAATATACATTTTAAACTATCACTAACAAATCAAATTGCTCGATACTTATGTCATTGATCACTCATCAGAACTTGTAAGTACCATTTGTTACATTGTGTATTATACTTTGAAAGGATGTATATGTGAATTTAGAATTAAAGATAAACATTGATGCTGACATTAGGACACACAGTGTAATATTTTAGACAAGGATTTTAAAATTTTAATTTGAATGACATTCAAATGACAAATTTCTTTTTCAGTAAGAAATGTCATCTTATATGGCAGCCCATTTTTTTAACACCTGTGAAGGGATGGTTTTTAAAATTAGATGGCAATCAGAAGGGGATACACAGGAATAAAGAGAAAACTAGCCCAGGTCTCAAAATATCCATTGATTGCAAATAAATACATATGATACCCTGATGACATGTTATATTTGCAATTATTCCTGCTCAGAATAATAATAAATTTACACTATATACATATAGTGGTGTAAATAAACACGGGAATATGAAAGACAACATTGTTTAGAACAAAAAAAAGAAATTTAGGGACATGTAAATATGTTTGCAAAATATTTTTGACATAACACACACACACACACATACATATATATATATACAGGGAGTGCAGAATTATTAGGCAAATTAGTATTTTGACCACATCATCCTCTTAATTCATGTTGTCTTACTCCAAGCTGTATAGGCTCGAAAGCCTACTACCAATTAAGCATATTAGGTGATGTGCATCTCTGTAATGAGAAGGGGTGTGGTATAATGACATCAACACCCTATATCAGGTGTGCATAATTATTAGGAAACTTCCTTTCCTTTGGCAAAATGGGTCAAAAGAAGGACTTGACAGGCTCAGAAAAGTCAAAAATAGTGAGATATCTTGCAGAGGGATGCAGCACTCTTAAAATTGCAAAGCTTCTGAAGCGTGATCATCGAACAATCAAGCGTTTCATTCAAAATAGTCAACAGGGTCACAAGAAGCATGTGGAAAAACCAATGCGCAAAATAACTGCCCATTAACTGAGAAAAGTCAAGCGTGCAGCTGCCATGATGCCACTTGCCACCAGTTTGGCCATATTTCAGAGCTGCAACATCACTGGAGTGCCCAAAAGCACAAGGTGTGCAATACTCAGAGACATGGCCAAGGTAAGAAAGGCTGAAAGACGACCACCACTGAACAAGACACACAAGCTGAAACGTCAAGACTGGGCCAAGAAATATCTCAAGACTGATTTTTCTAAGGTTTTATGGACTGATGAAAGGAGAGTGAGTCTTGATGGGCCAGATGGATGGGCCCGTGGCTGGATTGGTAAGGGGCAGAGAGCTCCAGTCCGACTCAGACGCCAGCAAGGTGGAGGTGGAGTACTGGTTTGGGCTGGTATCATCAAAGATGAGCTTGTGGGGCCTTTTCGGGTTGAGGATGGAGTCAAGCTCAATTCCCAGTCCTACTGCCAGTTTCTGGAAGACACCTTCTTCAAGCAGTGGTACAGGAAGAAGTCTACATCCTTCAAGAAAAACTTGATTTTCATGCAGGACAATGCTCCATCACACGCGTCCAAGTACTCCACAGCGTGGCTGGCAAGAAAGGGTATAAAAGAAGAAAATCTAATGACATGGCCTCCTTGTTCACCTGATCTGAACCCCATTGAGAACCTGTGGTCCATCATCAAATGGGAGATTTACAAGGAGGGAAAACAGTACACCTCTCTGAACAGTGTCTGGGAGGCTGTGGTTGCTGCTGCACGCAATGTTGATGGTGAACAGATCAAAACACTGACAGAATCCATGGATGGCAGGCTTTTGAGTGTCCTTGCAAAGAAAGGTGGCTATATTGGTCACTGATTTGTTTTTGTTTTGTTTTTGAATGTCAGAAATGTATATTTGTGAATGTTGAGATGTTATATTGGGTTCATTGGTAAAAATAAATAATTGAAATTTTTATATATTTGTTTTTTGTTAAGTTGCCTAATAATTATGCACAGTAATAGTCACCTGCACACACAGATATCCCCCTAAAATAGCTATAACTAAAAACAAACTAAAAACTACTTCCAAAACTATTCAGCTTTGATATTAATGAGTTTTTTGGGTTCATTGAGAACATGGTTGTTGTTCAATAATAAAATTAATCCTCAAAAATACAACTTGCCTAATAATTCTGCACTCCCTGTATATATATATGTGCAAATATATATGTACACATTCTAGCATTAATAATCAGTTATAAAAAAATATGAATAAAGTCATATCATGACTTCTATAAATACAAATATGCATTAATTTATGTAAAAGTATCATATAGCAGATTTATTTGTATAACAAATAAATATAAAAACAACTTTCTATGAGATATTACTTGGACATTAATGGGATACTGAACCCAAATTTTTTCTTTTGTGATTCATATAGAGCATGCAATTTTAAGCAACTTTCTAATGTACTCCTATTATCATGTTTTCTTCGTTCTCTTGCTATCTTTATTTGAAAAAGAAGACATCTAAGCTAAGGAGCCAGCAAATTGTTGGTTCAGGACCTTGGACAGCACTTGTTTATTGGTGCTGTCCAATCAGCAAGGACAACTCAGGTTGTTCACAAAAAATCGGCCGGCATCTAAACTTACATTCTTGCTATTCAAATAAAGATACCAAGAGAATGAAGACAATTTGATAGTAGGAGTAAATTAGAAAGTTGCTTAAAATTGCATGCTCTATATCACAAAAGAAAAAAATCATGTTCAGTGTCCCTTTAAAAGTTGAAAAATAAAAGATTAGCTTTAGAGACATGTGCTTGTTCATGGACAGTAATGAAATGGTATAAATAAAGTTGGGAAAAACCCGAATAACCGCAACATTGATGACTGTTAGTTAACAACAGTCCAATGCTCTTTGCACCGTACTTGAAGTGCTTGTTTTTGACGACTATTTTTTTATAAATAAGGGTATCATATTCAGATCAACGTCAGCGATGTCAGGCGAGCGTTTTGATGCCAGCGAATGCACTAAGATTGACGCTTTGATAAATTGACCCCTAAGGGTATATATTTAATTGAATGTATAAAATTTGCAAGATTTTACAAAATATGGTAGCAAAATTACATTTTTAAGAGTAATACATTCATTTTTAAAATATTTAGCAAGTTGGTGCTAAATATTTTAAAAATGAATGTATTACTCTTAAAAATGTCATTTTGCTACCATATTTTGTAAAATGTTGTTATCAATGTATACTGGCTATAAAGTTTTAGTTGGAAAATGAATAATCTGTGTATAGTAGAATCTAAAGGTTAAAAGAGATATGGCAGGGAAAGGCGCACTTCTGAAAGCATCCTTTAATTATGTACTGCCCACAGAGAATTGTTGTCGTAGAATGCAATGTGATCAATATGGGAATCGGGATATCACAATCCTATTTGCTGCTGGAAAACATACAGAGAAGATCTCATCACTACATTTAATGCAAAGACATGCATATCATTTTGATCATTGCTATACTCAGCACACTACAACAGCAACACCACAGGGCCAAATTACAAGTAGAGTGCTAAATTATCCTAGAATATTTGTTCCTAAAAATTTGGACGAGACAAATTGTTTGGCACTTCCCAAGTCTAATATATAAGTACGTATGTATGCACATACATATCTACACATTAAAACACATAAATACACACACACACACATATATATATATATATATACTGTATATACAGTATTTCTATATATCAGCAGAATTCTTTCAACAATGCAAAGTCTTCAAATTCCAGGTGCAGACCAAATCATTACAGATGTTGGTTACCTCAAGGTTCTCTTGGTGCACTTTGGCTGGAATTCTTCACCAGGATACCTATTTTCATATGAGGTATCATTATTTCAAACAAAATAAGAGGTTGACTCATCAGTAAATCAAACCTTTTCCCAGTCAGCCGTTGACCAATGTCGATGTTGCTTAGCCCAAAGTCAGCATGGCTTTTCATTGGCATTTTGACAGTAGTTGCTTCCTTCTTGCTTTACGGCCTATGAGTCCAAAGGAAAGTAATTAGTGATGGACTGTTGAAGCAGAACAGGTCACAGAAGTACTCTCTGACCATAAGCTTGATGAGTGATGAGTGGCAAAGTCTCGTAAGCACTTTCTGATGAACACAGCGGGTATCCACTGCATTTATGATGAGTGTTTTATCCTGTTTATTTATGATGCTGGATCATTCTGGACACAGTAAAATGCTAACAATTCACGTTTAACGCAATTTGGCTAAAAGTCCTTCCCTATGCAATGTTATGTCAGCATAACCGCCAGCAACAGACAAATTCTTTTTCTATATTAATAAATGGTGTGCCTTTATAGAGTTGGAAAGTAACCAAAAAGATTTCAGAAACCCTAAGCTGCCATTGACTGTTAAGTTACGGCCTCTGGTTGATACAATCATATACTTGATCCGGTCTTACTTTTAAAAGCAGATGTTGTGTTTGTTTTGTTCCATATAAGTCGTTGGAGAATAAAAACAAAACATAATAAAGTTGATCTGTTTTGAGATTTGAAATCTACATTAAACTACCTTTTATTTAGTATATAATTTGTAATTTTCTATTATTGTTAACATTTTTTTTTCCTATTCAAAGACGTTGAATTCTATGTAGAGGCAGGTGTTGCAAGACTTTTGTACATCTCTGTACATTAGAGCCCTTCCCAGTCAAACACCTTTTCATATACCATATCATTTTAAAACATTTTTATGAATATTAATATGATATATTTTATTAGAAAAGTGTATATATGTGTGTAATACTTTATTTTAATGTGTTTTGCATCTGTTTTATGCAACTTTTTTTATCCCTTACACTTAAATTCAGGTCAGAACTGGTGCTAAATATTCTTGCTCAGTTTCATCTTTCCCTCAAGCACAAACTGTACCTTTCAACTTGTAATACTAGGTTAGCATGGTCACACTATCCATTGAAAGTAAAGGCTGTGCTCAAGTGAAGTCGGCCAGGCTATCCCTTCTATGGTTAACGCACTTTACCATGGACTTGTAATATCAAAGTTGCACGCTAATGTTAGCGCGGTCAAGCGATATTGCTTTTCACACCCACGTTATCATTGGCATGCCACTTGAAATCTGCCCCACACAGTAGCTTAATCATTACTATAATCAACAATAATAAACAATTATTTGGCATGGATGTACTAAGTTCTGTACACAGACCCCAAACCATACCAATTGGATGAACACAGTGGAATGAGTAAATTATTTATAGAAAAAAGGAAAATGTTGTGTGTTGCCAACCAAGGGCTAGATTACGAGTGGAGCGATATCGTTTACGTGCATAGGAAATAGCACACGTATTGCAAGTTTAAAGTAAACCCTTTCGCTCAAAAGCAATTGTGATTAATGTTCGTCAGGTTAGTTCAACATGAAAACTTGCGAAAAGGGTAGGGGAAGAAACATTTTGCATTAAACACAAAATAAAAACACTTAAAAGTATAGTTACACTCATATACAGTAAACACTATCTGATTTAAATCATATTTAAAAAAAATATTAAAAAAGTTATAAGGGCTCAAAGATATATGGTATAAGGTGTTAGACAAAGAAAGGACTGCAAAGGGCTTTAACATATAAATGCATACTTAGGCATATCTAAATATGTGTATGTATATATATTTATATATATACATACACATAAAACAAGAAAATGTTATCTACGCTACAACACTGCAAAAAGTTGTATGTCACTTTAAGGATATACAAATCTGTATCATTAGAGTAGTATATTAAAACATGTAAAGATTCACATATATAGATGAAAAACAATATATTACAATGAGTACATATAAGTAGCAAAGTTTGTATCCAAAGATTTGAGCAGCAGAAACAGATGGGGTGTAAAGATTCCCAAAGACTTCACCAATAGATAAGGGTACATGAAAAGATTGTGTATCTGCGCCTCAAAGCAGTGGTAAAATATGAGTTGAAAATGGCAATATTAGTATGGGGCATTAACCCCTATAGCAAGCACTTACTTCCAACTACCTCAATCAATATGAGGTAAGTAGCTGCTGTAAAGAAATAAAGCACTACTCCCTCTGGTATCCAAGCTGTCCAATATATATGAAAACAGGGGATTAGGGGGTCTGGTCTGCTGTGCTGTTCCTGAAGTATGGTAGTATACTTTTACACTGGACATTCACACTTTAGTCTCTCAAGATGTATTGCGTATGTAAAAACAAATGTACACTAATATAGTGAAATACGTTTTATTAACTTAAAATTCAATCATAAAAATATAGCACTCACAAACATAACCTCAATCTGAATGAGTTAAGTATTAGGCACAAAATTAAGAGGCAGGATGCGTGCAATGTAGCACCAGCTCAGGAGTGAAGTTTACTTGATATCAAAGCATCCAAAGTTTCTGACGCATTTCAAAGTTGCCTTCTTCATCAGAGGGATATAATGCAAATATAACTGATTGAGTATTTAAAACAGCTGCATTCAAATGAGTCTTAAATCCTAAGCATTTGATTGGATCTAATGTTTAGTGGGTGATTGGCCCAAAATGGTCATGTGATGTCATCACGTGACCAGGTATATCAGCAAATAAGAAATATTTAAGGAGGACTGAACTAATCAGTCGTCTATTAATAGTTACCTGCAAATATATAATGGATACAAATTCTGGGAGTACTTATATATACACACAGTTCATTTCAGTACTTGTAATACAATTTTTAAAAAGTTACGTATATACAAATATAAAAATATATATACGACCACATTTTTGCATATCTGTATTAGCAATCAAATTTTATTTGCAATTGTATAGAGAGACTTAAAATTCATGGGATCTATACAATTAATTTCCATTCAATAGTAACAATTATTGATACAGAAATCACTAAGACATATATAAATTATAATGTTAAACTATGCAATCAATTAGTTCATAAGAATCATATACAAAAAAACGCTAAGATATGTATAAAACAGTTTGCTACGGGTTGAGCTATAAAGCCATTTTTAGAATATGGCACTAAATTGTTGACAAATGGACAACCTCATAGTGTAAAGGTGATCGTATTGGAATAAGATACTATTATCTGTAAATCAGAATTATTTACCTTAAATGAAAACCTGTAATAAAACATAGTAACATAATAATATAGTAATATAATAAGAGTATAAAAAGCTGTACTTATAATATAAAGACCCCTTGGTAAAGGGAAATAAACAACTTAGTACTTCTAAGCATAGACGGGATTTGAAGCAGTCAAGAATGTGTATATGTGTATATGTATACACAAATGTTTCAATTTAAATATATATATATATATATATATATTTATATATTTGAATAGAGAGAAATACAACTATAACCTTGGGTGGTGTTATATTAAAAATGCTGCCAAGTCAATATCTTTATTAAGACATTTTGGTATTTTGGTCTCTAAGGTATGGATCCAAAAGGTCTCCTGCTTTCAAAGGGTCAATTATTTATCTACATTTGAGACTACTTTAATGAATTCCAAGATGGTGCTCTTCAGGCAAGACAGATCCTTATTATGGTGATATTTGTAATGGGCTGAAAAGTTGTGAGATTTTCCCCAATTTTTAATGTTGGTTATATGCTCTAAAGTAGGTTTCTTGTAGGGCCTAGTGGTGCAGCCGACATATTGGAGACCACACCCACACTGGAGCAAATATACAACAAAATCAGTTTTACAGTTTACCAAGGTGTTAATTTCCACAATTATATTATTAGTATTAGAGGTAATGGTTTTAGTCACTTTGGTTCCTGAATAATGATGAATGCATTATATGCAATTGGCCCAATTGCACTTAAAAAATCCCTTGGATCTCTTTTCAAGCCAGTTTATACCACCTTGATCACATTTTAATTTACATGGAGCTAAGACAGACTTTAGATTTCTATTTTTCTTAAAGATTATACTAGGACCCACAGAAATAATTTCTTTTTGGAAATCATTCTTTTTCAGGATGTGTCAATGTTTATGGATTTTTTTTTTAAATTTCATTAGCTCCCTCATTATATGTTGTCATCATAGAGACACCCTGTGTAATATTCTTGTGTCTATTCTTTGTTGTTTCCTTGGCATTTTGGCCATTTGTATTTTTTATGGATCTGTGGTCACCGTCAAGTAAAGACTTCTTGTCTAAATTCAATGCCTTCTCATATACATTGTCTATTGTCTTTTTATTATAACCTTTGGCAATAAATGTATCTTTTAAAATTAAAGCTCCTGTTTTAAAGTCTTCTAGTTTGCTGCAATTTCTTCTTAAGAGTTGAAAGTGGCCAAAGGGAATGTTTTTTATCCACCCTGTATGGTGGCAGCTTTTTGCATTAAGGTATCCATTGTTTTTGTACAATTTCGTGCAAATATTACTATTTTCATTAAACAGAATAAGATCTAAAAATTCTATTTCATTTGTACTCATTTTGTCTGTAAAAGCTAAGTTAAAGTCATTGATGTTAATAAAGGAGATTGAGTTTTTTAGTTTTTTAAAGACTCTTCATCCCCCTTCCAGATTAATAGGATGTCATCAATGAATCTCATCCAAGTAACAATATGTTCCGAGAAAGGATTGTTAGTCCAAATATGATTCTCTTCCCAGAATCCCATATACAGGTTAGCGAAACTTGGGGCTAATTTAGTGTCCATTGCAGTTCCGCTATCCTGTAGATAAAACTCATTATTAAAACAAAAATAATTTCTCTCTAAAATGAGATGTGAGAGGTGCGATAATCAAGCCAGAATTTGATGGCTTCTAAACCTGATGTATGGGGAATATTAGTATTTAAAGGACTCACATCAAGGTTAAGCCATTTATAATTGGGTTCCCACGTGATATTAGAGACTTTATTTATGGTGTCTGGGGTATCTCTTAGAAAGGACCTAAGGGTAGGGACAATCGGTTGTAGATTTGTATCTACAAACTCTGAAAATTTAGTGGTCAGAGAACCAATCCCGGAAATGATTGGTCAACCCGGGGGGGCAGGTGGCGTGTTTATGAATTTTAGGCAAGTGATAGAAAGTTGCCACTTTGGGAATATTATGTTCTAGAAACTTCCACTCATTTTCATTCAGAATGTTATGATGTCTAGCAGTGTCTAGGAGAGACTTGTATTCCCTCAGAAATACCTCCTATATCACCTAAATTACGAGTTTTGCGTTAACAGGGGTGCGGTGCTAACAAGCAGTTTTCCCTCACCGCTCACCTACAGACAACGCTGGTATTACGGGTTGTTACAAACCCGGCGTTAGCCGCAGAAAAGTGAGCGGAGAGCAAAATTTAGCTCCACATCTCACCTCAATACCAGCGCTGCTTACAGTAGCAGTGAGCTGGCAAAATGTGCTTGTGCACGATTTCCCCATAGGAATCAATGGGGGAGAGCCGGCTGAAAAAACCTAACACCTGCAAAAAAGCAGCGTTCAGCTCTTAACGCAGCCCCATTGATTCCTATGGGGAAAATACATTTATGTCTACACCTAACACCCTAACACGAACCCTGAGTCTAAACACCCCTAATCTTACACTTATTAACCCCTAATCCACCGCCCCCGACATCGCAGACACCTGCATAATATTATTAAAACCTAATCTGCCGCTCCGGACACCGCCGCCACCTACATTATAGTTATGAACCCCTAATATGCTGCCCCCAACATCGCCGAACCCTACATTATATTTATTAACCCCTAATCCCGTCCCTAATGTCGCCGCAACCTAACTACATTTATCAACCCCAAATCTGCCGCCCCCAACGTTGCCGCCACTATATTAAATTTATTAACCCCTAAACTTAAGTCTAACCCTAAACCTAACCCCCCAATTTAAATATAATTTAAACATATCTAAATAAATATTCCTATCATTAACTAAATACTTCCTATTTAAAACTAAATATACAACAAAATCAGTTTTACAGTTTACCAAGGTGTTAATTTCCACAATTCTATTATTAGTATAAGAGGTAATGGTTTTAGTCACTTTGGTTTCTGAATAATGATGAATGCATGATATGCAATTGGCCCATTTGCACTTAAAAAATCCCTTGGATCTTTTTTCAAGCCAGTTTATACCACCTTGATCACATTTTAATTTACTTGGAGCTAAGACAGACTTTAGATTTCTATTTTTCTTAAAGATTATACTAGGACCCACAGAAATAATTTCTTTTTGGAAATCATTCTTTTTCAGGATGTGTCAATGTTTATGGATTTTTTTTTTTAAATTTCATTAGCTCCCTCATTATATGTTGTCATCATAGAGACACCCTGTGTAATATTCTTGTGTCTATTCTTTGTTGTTTCCTTGGCATTTTGGCCATTTGTATTTTTTATGGATCTGTGGTCACCGTCAAGTAAAGACTTCTTGTCTAAATTCAATGCCTTCTCATATACATTGTCTATTGTCTTTTTATTATAACCTTTGGCAATAAATGTATCTTTTAAAATTAAAGCTCCTGTTTTAAAGTCTTCTAGTTTGCTGCAATTTCTTCTTAAGCGTTGAAAGTGGCCAAAGGGAATGTTTTTTATCCACCCTGTATGGTGGCAGCTTTTTGCATTAAGGTATCCATTGTTGTCCGTAGGTTTTATGTACAATTTCGTGCAAATATTACTATTTTCATTAAACAGAATAAGATCTAAAAATTCTATTATATTTGTACTCATTTTGTCTGTAAAAGCTAAGTTAAAGTCATTGATGTTAATAAAGGAGATTGAGTTTTTTAGTTTTTTAAAGACTCTTCATCCCCCTTCCAGATTAATAGGATGTCATCAATGAATCTCATCCAAGTAACAATAAGTTCTGAGAAGGGATTGTTAGTCCAAATATGATTCTCTTCCCAGAATCCCATATACAGGTTAGCAAAACTTGGGGCTAATTTAGTGTCCATTGCAGTTCTGCTATCCTGTAGATAGAACTCATTATTAAAACAAAAATAATTTCTCTCTAAAATGAGATGAGAGAGGTGCGATAATCAAGCCAGGATTTGATGACTTCTAAACCTGATGTATGGGGAATATTAGTATTTAAAGGACTCACATCAAGGTTAAGCCATTTATAATTGGGTTCCCACGTGATATTAGAGACTTTATTTATGGTGTCTGGGGTATCTCTTAGAAAGGACCTAAGGGTAGGGACAATCAGTTGTAGATATGTATCTACGAACTCTGAAAATTTAGTGGTCAGAGAACCAATTCCGGAAATGATTGGTCAACCCGGGGGAGGGGGGCAGGTAGCGTGTTTATGAATTTTAGGCAAGTGATAGAAAGTTGCCACTTTGGGAATATTATGATCTAGAAACTTCCACTCATTTTCATTCAGAATGTTATGATGTCTAGCAGTGTCTAGGAGAGACTTGTATTCCCTCAGAAATACCTCCTATATCATCTAGATTACGATTTTTGCGTTAACAGGGGTGCAGTGCTAACAAGCAGTTTTCCCTCACCACTCACCTACAGACAACGCTGGTATTACGGGTTTTTACAAACCCAGCGTTAGCCGCAGAAAAGTGAGCGGAGAGAAAAATTTAGCTCCACATCTCACCTCAATACAAGCGCTGCTTACAGTAGCGGTGAGCTGGCAAAATGTGCTCGTGCACGATTTCCCCATAGGAATCAATGGGGGAGAGCCGGCTGAAAAAACCTAACACCTGCAAAAAAGCAGTGTTCAGCTCTTAACGCAGCCCCATTGATTCCTATGGAGAAAATACATTTATGTCTACACCTAACACCCTAACACGAACCCCGAGTCTAAACACCCCTAATCTTACACTTATTAACCCCTAATCCGACGCCCCTGACATCGCAGACACCTGCATAATATTATTAACCCCTAATCTGCCGCTCCGGACACCGCCCACCACCTACATTATAGTTATGAACCCCTAATCTGCTGCCCCCAACATCGCCGAACCCTACATTATATTTATTAACCCCTAATCCGCGTCCCTAATGTCGCCGCAACCTAACTACATTTATCAACCCCTAATCTGCCGCCCCCAACGTCGCTGCCACTATATTAAATTTATTAACCCCTAAACTTAAGTCTAACCCTAAACCTAACCCCCCAATTTAAATATAATTTAAATATATCTAAATAAATATTCCTATCATTAACTAAATACTTCCTATTTAAAACTAAATATACAACAAAATCAGTTTTACAGTTTACCAAGGTGTTAATTTCCACAATTCTATTATTAGTATTAGAGGTAATGGTTTTAGTCACTTTGGTTCCTGAATAATGATGAATGCATAATATGCAATTGGCCCATTTGCACTTAAAAAATCCCTTGGATCTCTTTTCAAGCCAGTTTATACCACCTTGATCACATTTTAATTTACTTGGAGCTAAGACAGACTTTAGATTTCTATTTTTCTTAAAGATTATACTAGGACCCCAGAAATAATTTCTTTTTGGAAATCATTCTTTTTCAGGATGTGTCAATGTTTATGGATTTTTTATTTTTTTTATTTCATTAGCTCCCTCATTATATATTGTCATCATAGAGACACCCTGTGTAATATTCTTGTGTCTATTCTTTGTTGTTTCCTTGGCATTTTGGCAATTTGTATTTTTTATTGATCTGTGGTCACCGTCAAGTAAAGACTTCTTGTCTAAATTCAATGCCTTCTCATATACATTGTCTATTGTCTTTTTATTATAACCTTTGGCAATAAATGTATCTTTTAAAATTAAAGCTCCTGTTTTAAAGTCTTCTAGTTTGCTGCAATTTCTTCTTAAGCGTTGAAAGTGGCCAAAGGGAATGTTTTTTATCCACCCTGTATGGTGGCAGCTTTTTGCATTAAGGTATCCATTGTTGTCCGTAGGTTTTTTGTACAATTTCATGCAAATATTACTATTTTCATTAAACAGAATAAGATCTAAAAATTCTATTTCATTTGTACTCATTTTGTCTGTAAAAGCTAAGTTAAAGTCATTGATGTTAATAAAGGAGATTGAGTTTTTTAGTTTTTTAAAGACTCTTCATCCCCCTTCCAGATTAATAGGATGTCATCAATGAATCTCATCCAAGTAACAATAAGTTCCGAGAAGGGATTGTTAGTCCAAATATGATTCTCTTCCCAGAATCACATATACAGGTTAGCGAAACTTGGGGCTAATTTAGTGTCCATTGCAGTTCCGCTATCCTGTAGATATAACTCATTATTAAAACAAAAATTATTTCTCTCTAAAATGAGATGAGAGAGATGCGATAATCAAGCCAGAATTTGATGGCTTCTAAACCTGATGTATGGGGAATATTAGTATTTAAAGGACTCACATCAAGGTTAAGCCATTTATAATTGGGTTCCCACGTGATATTAGATACTTTATTTATGGTGTCTGGGGTATCTCTTAGAAAGGACCTAAGGGTAGGGACAATCGGTTGTAGATATGTATCTATGAACTCTGAAAATTTAGTGGTCAGAGAACCAATCCCTGAAATGATTGGTCAACCCGGGGGGGGGGGCAGGTGGCGTGTTTATGAATTTTAGGCAAGTGATAGAAAGTTGCCACTTTGGGAATATTATGATCTAGAAACTTCCACTCATTTTCATTCAGAATGTTAGGATGTCTAGCAGTGTCTAGGAGAGACTTGTATTCCCTCAGAAATACCTCCTATATCACCTAGATTACGAGTTTTGCGTTAACAGGGGTGCGGTGCTAACAAGCAGTTTTCCCTCACCGCTCACCTACAGACAACGCTGGTATTACAGGTTTTTACAAACCCGGCGTTAGCCGCAGAAAAGTGAGTGGAGAGCAAAATTTAGCTCCACATCTCATCTCAATACCAGCGCTGCTTACAGTAGCGGTGAGCTGGCAAAATGTGCTCGTGCACGATTTCCCCATAGGACTCAATGGGGGAGAGCCGGGTGAAAAAACCTAACACCTGCAAAAAAGCAGCGTTCAGCTCTTAACGCAGCCCCATTGATTCCTATAGGGAAAATACATTTATGTCTACACCTAACACCCTAACACGAACCCCGAGTCTAAACGCCCCTAATCTTACACTTATTAACCCCTAATCCACCGCCCCCAACATCGCAGAGACCTGCATAATATTATTAACCCCTAATTTGCTGCTCCGGACACCGCCGCCACCTACATTATAGTTATGAACCCCTAATCTGCTGCCCCCAACATCGCCGAACCCTACATTATATTTATTAACCCCTAATCCGCGTCTCTAATGTTGCCGCAACCTAACTACATTTATCAACCCCTAATCTGCCGCCCCCAACGTCGCCGCCACTATATTAAATTTATTAACCCCTAAACTTAAGTCTAACCCTAAACCTAACCCCCCTAACTTAAATATAATTTAAATATATATAAATAAATATTCCTATCATTAACTATATACTTCCTATTTAAAACTAAATACTTACCTATAAATAAACCATAAGATAGTTACAATATAACTAATAGTTACATTGTAGCTAGCTTAGGGTTTATTTTTATTTTACAGGCAAGTTTGTATTTATTTTAACTAGGTAGAATAGTTATTAAATAGTTATTAACTATTTAATAGCTACCTAGTTAAAATAAATTCAAATTTACCTGTAAAATAAATCCTAAACTATGTTACAATTCCACGTAACACTACACTATAATTAAATTAATTACCTAAACTAAATACAATTAGATACAATTTAAAAAAAAATATCTAAAGTACGAAAAAAACAAACACTAAATTACAGAAAATAATAAAATAATTACAAGTTTTTTAAACTAATTACACCTTATCTAATCCCCCTAATAAAATAAAAAAGCCCCCCAAAATAATAAAAAGCTCTACCCTAAACTAAATTACAAATAGCCCTTAAAGGGGCCTTTTGCGGGGCATTGCCCCAAAGTAATCAGCTCTTTTACCTGTAAAAAAAAAGTACAATAACCCCCAACATTAAAACCCACCACCCACACACCCAACCCTACTCTAAAACCCACCCAATACCCCCTTAATAAAAACTAACACTTTGCAGATCACCCTACCTTGAGAAGTCTTCACCCAACCGGGCCGAAGTCCTCAACAAATCTGCACAAAGTGGTCCTCCAGATGGGCAGAAGTATTCATCCAAGCCAGGAAGAAGATGTCCTCCAGACGGGCAGAAGTCTTCATCCATCCGGCGCTGAGCAGCTCCATCTTAAAGACATCCGACGCGGAGCATCCTCTTCAAATGAAGTCCAACTGAAAAATGAAGGTTCCATTAAATGACGTCATCCAAGATGGCGTCTCTTGAATTCCGATTGGCTGATAGATAGCCAATCGGAATTAAGGTAGAAAAAAATCCTATTGACTGATGAAATCAGCAAATAAGATTGAGCTTGCATTCTATTGGCTGATCCAATCAGCCAATAGAATGTGAGCTCAATCCTATTGGCTGATTGGATCAGCCAATAGGATTGAACTTCAATCCTATTGGCTGATTGGATCAGCCAATAGGATTTTTTCTACCTTAATTCCGATTGGCTGATGAATTCTATCAGCCAATCGGAATTCAAGGGACGCCATCTTGGATGATGTCATTTAAAGGAACCTTGATTCTTCAGTTGGACTTCGTTTGAAGAGGATGCTCTGCGTCTGATGTCTTGAAGATGGAGCCGCTCCATGCCGGATGGATGAAGATAGAAGATGCCCGCCTGGATGAAGACTTCTGCCCGTCTGGAGGACCTCTTCTTCCCGGCTTGGATGAAGACTTCTGCCCATCTGGAGGACCACTTCGCCCAGCTTTGTTGAGGACTTCGGCCCGGTTGTGTGAAGACGTCTCCCGGTAAGGTGATCTTCAAGGGGTTAGTGTTTTAGGGTAGGGCTTTTTATTATTTTGGGGGGCTTTTTTATTTTATTAGGGGGATTAGATTAGGTGTAATTAGTTTAAAAAAAAATATTTTTTTAATTATAGTAATTATTTTATTATTTTCTGTAATTTAATGTTTTTTTTCGTACTTTAGATAATTTTTTTTAAATTGTATTTAATTGTATTTAGTTTAGGTAATTAATTTAATTATAGTGTAGTGTTAAGTGGAATTGTAACTTAGGTTAGGATTTATTTTACAGGTAAATTTGAATTTATTTTAACTAGGTAGCTATTAAATAGTTAATAACTATTTCATAACTATTCTACCTAGTTAAAATAAATACAAACTTGCCTGTAAAATAAAAATAAACCCTAAGCTAGCTACAATGTAACTATTAGTTATATTGTAGCTATCTTAGGGTTTATTTTATAGGTAAGTATTTAGATTTAAATAGGAATAATTTAGTGAATTGTAGTAATTTTATTTAGATATATTTAAATTATATTTAAGTTAGGGGGGTGTTAGATTTAGGGGTTAATACATTTAATATAGTTGCGGCGACGTTGAGGGCGGCATATTAGGGGTTAATAAAGGTAGGTAGGTGTCGGCGATGTTAGGGACGGCAGATTAGGGGTTAATAAAATGTAACTAGTGTTTGCAATGCTGAAGGGCGGCGGTTTAGGGGTTAATATATTTTTTATAGTAGCGGCGATGTCAGTTCGGCAGATTAGGGGTTTAAAAATATTTTTCTTTTTTAGTGTTTGCGATGTGGGGGGGCCTCGGTTTAGGGGTTAATAGGTAATTTATGGGTGTTAGTGTACTTTTTAGCACTTTAGTTAAGAGTCTTATACTATGGCGTTAGCCCATAAAACTCTTAACTACTGACTTTTAAATGCGGTATCAGTCTTGACAGGAGAGGCTGTACCGCTCACATTTTGAAAGACATGTAATACCGGCGTTATGCAAGTCCCATTAAAAATATAGGATACGCAATTGATGTAAGTGGATTTGCGGTATTTTCAAGTCTGACCAAAAAAGTGAGACTGTCATTTCAAGACTCGTAATACCAGCGGGCGTTAAAAAGCAGGGTTGGGACCTCTCAACACTGCTTTTAAAGGCTAACACAAGACTCGTAATCTAGCCGTATGTATTTTAAATTGTATGTTCTACCTAAATCAAGAAAGAACATTTTTGGGTTTCATGTCCCTTTAATATTTCAATAACGTGTATTAAAGTAAGCAATTCTTTATCGGCTAGATTTAGAGTTCTGCGGCCAAAGGGGTGCGTTAGCTACGCTGGCTTTTTTTCTCCCGCACCTTTTAAATACCGCTGGTATTTAGAGTTCACAGAAAGGCTGCGTTAGGCTCCAAAAAGGGAGTGTAGAGCATATTTACCGCCACTGCAACTCTCGATACCAGCAGTGCTTACGGACGCGGCCAGCTTCAAAAACGTGCTCGTGCACGATTCCCCCATACGAAACAATGGGGCAGTTTGAGCTGAAAAAAAACCTAACACCTGCAAAAAAGCAGCGTTCAGCTCCTAACGCAGCTACATTGTTTCCTATGGGGAAACACTTCCTAAGTCTGCACCTAACACCCTAACATGAACCCTGAGTCTAAACACCCCTAACCTTACACTTATTAACCCCTAATCTGCCGCCCCCGCTATCGCTGACCCCTGCATATTATTATTAACCCCTAATCTTCCACTCCGTACACCGCCGCCAGCTACGTTATCCCTATGTACACCTAATCTGCTGCCCCTAACATCGCTGACCACTATGTTATATTTATTAACCCATAATCTGCCGCCCCCGCTATCGCTGACACCTGCATATTATTATTAACCCCTAATCTGCCGCTCCATACACCGCCGCAACATACATTATAGTTATGTACCCCTAATCTGCTGCCCCTAACACCGCCGACCCCTATATTATATTTATTAACCCCCTAATCTGCCCCCCACAACGTCGCCGCCAGCTACTTACAATAATTAACCCCCTAATCTGCCGACCGGAGCTCACCGCTACTATAATAAATGTATTAACCCCTAAAGCTAAGTCTAACCCTAACACTAACACCCCCCTAAGTAAAATATAATTTAAATCAAGCGAAATAAATTAACTCTTATTAAATAAATTATTCATATTTAAAGCTAAATACTTACCTGTAAAATAAATCCTAATATAGCTACAATATAAATTATAATTATATTGTATCAATTTTAGGATTAATATTTATTTTACAAGCACCTTTGCATTTATTTTAACCAGGTACAATAGCTATTAAATAGTTAATAACTATTTAATAGTTACCTAGTTAAAATAATTACAAAATTACCTGTAAAATAAATCCTAACCTAAGTTACAATTAAACCTATAACTACAATTAAATAAACTAACTAAAGTACAATAAATAAAAAAGAACTAAGTTACAAAAAAATAAAAAAATATTTACAAACATTAGAAAAATATTACAACAATTTTAAACTAATTACACCTACTCTAAGCCCCCTAATAAAATAACAAAGACCCCCAAAATAAAAAAAAAACATACCCTATTCTAAATTAAAAAAGATCAAAGCTCTTTTACCTTACCAGCCCTTAAAAGGGCCCTTTGCGGGGCATGCCCCAAATAATTCAGCTCTTTTGCCTGTAAAAAAAACATACAATACCCCCCCAACATTACAACCCACCACCCACATACCCCTAATCTAACCCAAACTCCCCTTAAATAAACCTAACACTAAGCCCCTGAAGATCTTCCTACCTTATCTTCACCATGCCAGTTTCACCGATCCGTCCACCGAAGTCTTGATCTAAGCCTCCGATATCTTGATCCATGCCCAAGCGGGGGCTGAAGAGTGACGTCCATCCTCCGGCTGAAGTCTTGATACAAGCGGGCAGAAGAGGACATCTGGACCGGCAAACATCTTCATCCAAGCCGCATCTTCTATGTTCTTCAATCCGATGACGACCGGCTGATCTTCAAGACCTCCAGCGCGGATCCATCCATCTTCAACGACGACTTCCCGACGAATGACGGTTCCTTTAAGGGACGTCATCCAAGATGGCGTCCCTCGAATTCCGATTGGCTGATAGGATTCTATCACCCAATCGGAATTAAGGTAGGAAAATTCTGATTGGCTGATGGAATCAGCCAATCAGAATCAAGTTCAATCCGATTGGCTGATCCGATCAGCCAATCAGATTGAGCTCGCATTCTATTGGCTGATTGGAACAGCCAATAGAATGCAAGCTCAATCTGATTGGCTGATCGGATCAGCCAATCGGATTGAACTTGATTCTGATTGGCTGATTCCATCAGCCAATCAGAATTTTCCTACCTTAATTCCGATTGGCTGATAGAATCTATCAGCCAATCGGAATTTGAGGGATGCCATCTTGGATGACGTCCCTTAAAGGAACCGTCATTCGTCGGGAAGTCGTCGGTGAAGATGGATGTTCCGCGTCGGCGGGATGAACATGGATCCGGAAGAAAGAAGATTGAAGATGCCGTTGATAGAAGACTTCAGTCGGATCATGGAGCTCTTCAGCTCCCGCTTGGATGAAGACTTCAGCGGATCATGGACATCTTCAGCCCCCCGCTTGGGCTTGGATCAAGACATCGGAGCCAGGACGGATCGGTGTGATACCCGACGAGGTGAAGATAAGGTAGGAAGATCTTCAGGGGCTTAGTGTTAGGTTTATTTAAGGGGTGTTTGGGTTAGATTAGGGGTATGTGGGTGCTGGCAAAACAGGCAAAACAGGCAAAAGAGCTGAATTCTTTGGGGCATGCCCCGCAAAGGGCCCTTTTCAGGGCTGGTAAGGTAAAAGAGCTTTGAACTTTTTTAATTTAGAATAGGGTAGGGCATTTTTTTATTTTGGGGGCCTTTGTTATTTTATTAGGGGGCTTAGAGTAGGTGTAATTAGTTTAAAATTGTTGTAATATTTTTCTAATGTTTGTAAATATTTTTTTATTTTTTGTAACTTAGTTCTTTTTTATTTATTGTACTTTAGTTAGTTTATTTAATTGTATTTATTTGTAGGTATTGTATTTAATTAATTTATTGATAGTATAGTGTTAGGTTTAATTGTAGATAATTGTAGGTATTGTATTTAATTAATTTATTGATAGTGTAGTGTTAGGTTTAATTGCAACTTAGGTTAGAATTTATTTTACAGGTAATTTTGCAATTATTTTAACTAGGTAACTATTAAATATATATTAACTATTTAATAGCTATTGTACCTGGTTAATATAATTACAAAGTTGCCTGTAAAATAAATATTAATCCTAAAATAGCTACAATATAATTATAATTTATATTGTAGCTATATTAGGGTTTATTTTACAGGTAAGTATTTAGCTTTAAATAGGAATAAGTTATTTAATAAGAGTTAATTTATTTTGTTAGATTTAAATTATATTTAACTTAGGGGGGTGCTAGGGTTAGGGTTAGACTTAGCTTTAGGGGTTAATACATTTATTAGAGTAGCGGTGAGATCCGGTCGGCAGATTAGGGGTTAATAATTGTAGGTAGGTGGAGGTGACTTTGGGGGCGGCAGATTAGGGGTTAATAAATATAATATAGGGGTCGGCGGTGTTAGGGGCAGCAGATTAGGGGTACATAGGGATAACGTAGGTTGCGTCGGTGTACGGAGAGGCAGATTAGGGGTTAATAATAATATGCAGGTGTCAGCGATAGCGGGGGCGGCAGATTAGGGGTTAATAAATATAACATAGTGGTCGGCTATGTTAGGGGCAGCAGATTAGGGGTACATAGGGATAACGTAGCTGGCGGCGGTGTACGGAGCGGCAGATTCGGGGCTAAAAAAATTTAATAGAGTGGCGGCGATGTGGGGGGACCTCAGTTTAGGGGTACATAGGTAGTTTATGGGTGTTAGTGTACTTTAGAGCACAGTAGTTAAGAGCTTTATAAACCGGCGTTAGCCCATTTAGCTCTTAACTACTGACTTTTTTCTGCGGCTTGAGTTTTGTCGTTAGATTTCTAACGCTCACTTCAGCCACGACTCTAAATACCGGCGTTAGAAAGATCCCATTGAAAAGATAGGATACGCAAATGGCGTAGGGGGATCTGCGGTATGGAAAAGTCGCGGCTGTAAAGTGAGCGTTAGACCCTTTCCTGACTGACTCCAAATACCAGCGGGCGGTAAAAACCAGCGTTAGGACCCTCTAACGCTGGTTTTGACGGCTACCGCCCAACTCTAAATCTAGGCCTTAGTGCCCTAACCCACTACTGTGTTGTATGTGAACCCCAATATGTGTTACACATATTTTCTATTCTTATGTTCTTCACTTAGAATTTTCTTTAGTTTACATTATTAAATATATATTGATATGTGTATCTGATAATGTTAATGTAAAATAGATAATTAAACCTATATATCTATAGGAATAGATATACAGGTATAGGTAAATATATATTTACAGTAAAAATTACATTGTTCTGTAAGTGAAGAACATGGGAATGTGAAATATTCTTAACTTCTGTTGGGTTAACGAATGAGCAACAGGTGTTAGTTTTTTTTTTTTTCTTCTGCGCTCTCCTTTGACTTCTATGGGAAGAATATGTTAATGTGGTTGCGATATTAAGGTTAGCGCACGGTAGGGTTTTGCTCATGCGCAAACTTTTTACTTTCAACTTGTAATACACAAGCTACCCGACACACACAAAAAGCTTCCCTCTAGCAAATTTTACACTCAAGCAGGAGCGCTAAATAATGCTCCTCTTATAATCTAGCTCCAAGGGTGGTAGATGGGATAGATGAAAGCTCTTTATGGTTATAATGTGGCCCTTTTGCCTTAAGTAAGACACCTCTTATTTACAGTTTATGAATTAGAATGCTGAAAATATTTTTACGTGTTTCTCAATTCCGTCAATCAATTTTTTTAGTTCCCATTAACATTGTAATTTTTTTCTTTCCTTCCTTCATTATTATAGTAATTGAGTCTCTTCATAGTTCATTCATATATCAGATGATCTTAGTTTGATTGTTCTAAAACAGATATTGCTAAAACTTTATAAAAATATTTATAACAAAATAAAATGTGTTTTATTTGAATTAAAGCACCAGGGGGCAACTTCAGGGGTGGCTGTCATAATTGATTCTGTCCCATCTTTGAAGATTTAGGGCTAGATTACGAGTGGCGCGTTAACTGATTACTGGAAGTAAACACTTTCGCTTGAGCGCAATCGAATTTACGCTCATAATAATACTGTCTGATAAAAATTATTTAAAAAACAAATATTGAGTAAAAAATTATAAGGGCTCAAAAGTATGAAGTCTCAGGTGTCAGAAAAAAAGGCATGCAAAGGGATTTAACATAGAGATGCATACACACACGTGTACGTATAAATATGTATGTCCATATGTATTTATTTATATGTGTATATATGTATTTACAGACATATAAACACATAAATAAATATGTATACATATATAGACATATTTATAATAGCATTGGAGACCTTTGCTGTCAAGTAGCTGAAAACATAGAAAATCATATTTATGCAATATTCATATTTAATAAAGTATTTAACTGTGTATGTAGTGTAAATTGTTTACATTCCAATGTTCTTCACATAGGGGAATATGTTCAATATATATATATATATATTTATATATATATATACACAGTATATACAGTATATATTTGCATATACCTATATATATATATATATATATATATATATATATAATTAGAACATATTTTTCTTTGTGAAGAACATTGAAATGTGAAATATTCATAATTCATGTCGGGTTTAGCGCACTTGAATAGAATCAGTCGGGTTAGCATGCGAGTATGAGTGTTTTTTTGCAGTTTGCACGCTCCTTTGACGTCTATGGGAGAATACGTTAACAAGGTTAAAATTTTAGCCCTTCAAGTTTTTGCTTTCACTTAACCTTAACTCGTACGCCTCTTTTGAGTCTGCGGACATCAATCTGGCCGATCTCATACTATCGGGTTGATTGACACTACCTGCTGGGTTGATTGACACCCCATGGCCGCAAATCTGCAGAACTGCTTGTGCAATGTTAAATGGCGACAGCGTCAGCATTCAGCAATGTTGGGCGGATCAGCGGAACAGCGGATCATGTCCGTCCGGCTGTTAATAAATTGGCTTCATATTATGAGTGCAACCTGACATCCATCTAGCAATATTAATGCATGAGCGGGAGCGCTAAATTGTGCTCCACTCGTAATCTATCCCTTAGACAGATAAAATCACCTTGTTTAGATGCAATGCGAGATTGACATTTGTAAACCTCTAGCCAAAGGAGCCTATAATTGCTAGGTTTGGTGTCAGCATTACTGTACCTGTCAGGTATTTACCTGAACTACAATAACACGAAAGGGCTCTAACATCATTGTTCTCCAAATGGAATGCCGGAGTCGGTCTTCTGTAGTGGCTGATGCTCTACCTAGGCACTTGTGGCTGCTCACTGTGCTAATTTAAAGGGGTAACATCTAATTTCAAGAAATCCCACCTAAATGGTCACAAGAAGTTCCTATAAAAATTCATTTAGCCCATCACCTGTGACAGCCTCACCAGAAGTACCCGCTGGGTATGCTGTGTCTGCTTAGTCTCCTGTCCTGTGTCTGCTTAGTCTCCTGTGCTTGGTGTTCCAGTGGCAGCTTATATGAATCCTGCTGTACCAGCTGCACCTATCTGGTATCCCATGACAGCCTCACCAACAGTACCCACTGGGTCTCCTGTGCCTGCTGAGCTTCCTGTATTGCTGTACCAGTGGCAGATTACTTTAATACTTCTATACTAGCTGAAGCTACATGATATACCACGACAGCCTTACCTACAGTAACCACTGGGTATCTTGTACCTCATGAGTCTCCTGTACTTGCTGTACCAGTGGCAGTTTATCTGAATCCTGCTATACCAGCTGCACCTACTTAGTATCCCATGACAGCCTCACCAACAGTACCTGCTGGGTATCCTGTGCCTGCTGAGTCTCCTGTACTTGATGTACCAGTGGCAGTTTATTTCAATCCTGCTGTACCAGCTGCACCTACTTGGTATCCCATGACAGCCCCACCAACAGTAAACACTGAGTATCCTGTGCCCGCTAAGTCTCCTGTACTTGCTGTTCCAGTGGCAGCTTTACTGAATAATGTTGTTATATTTGCATTTATCTAGTATCCTGTGCCAGCTTCTCCCCCTATACTTGCTGGACATTGCCCATGCTTTCCCCCAGTACCTAGTTGCTTAACCTATCTCATGATAACCCAACCTTTGGCCTGTTCCTGGACACTGCTCTTTTTTACCTCGTGTTACATAGCTACTCTACTGAACACATGGTACCTGACCGTTGGCAAATTCTTTTCTGTTTCTTGCTTTATTAAGTATTTGAGTTCCACTCACCATAAACCTCACAGTACTGGAGGTTTTGGCCTCCCACTTACTCCCCAACAGGGCATCCTCAGATTCCAGCTATATTGCAATGCAAAGTGTGTACTGTGCATTTTACCTGCTATTTCTGTACAATCTATTTTAAGAGTCTGCAAGCATCCTATTGTGGTTTGAAATAGATAAAGGGTTACAAAAATATTTTCCAGCCTGTGTCAAGAGTAAAACTGAATTCTATGCAATGGCGACTGTTAGTGTTTCTGTGCTTGAAATAGTGGAACAACTCCTAATTGATCATTTTCAGTTCACCTCCAGAACAGAGCCACACTAGCACAGTGCCACCCACCTATGGTTACTGGGGATTGAGAAACCCTGCAGGACAAGACTGAGAATGCAAGAAAGTTGAACTCCATGAGCCTGATGACTCTACAAGGATCTTTAACCCTATATACCCCTTGCAAGCAGAAAGATGAAGATGAAACTGTTTCAGATTATATTATAGAAAGCTTACTCTATACATGGAAAGGATGGGCCTGCTAAAAGTTATTCTGCTACTGGAAATGTCTTAGCAATGATCTTTTGGTGTTGGAAGTCCAGAGTGGTGCTGAAGCTTTTTGCTCTTTGTTTTCAGACAGGATGCTTTGCTGGTCTGATTGAAGATCTTGCTACCAGCTCCATTAAGACTGTTAAGGACTGGTGGATAGCTACTGATGATCCAGATATCTGATATTTCTTTACCCAAATAAGTTGGCTGAAGCATAGTTTATTGTAAGTATTTGATGTATCTTTGAAGACTAAAATTGAAAATGTTGGGGCAATGTTCAATGTTAGTCTAAATTGTTCTTGCCAAAATGAAAGGACTGAGCAACGCTAAATAATACTGTTGTCTAATCCTCATATTCTCTACATTTTATAGATGGTGTAGGGGCCTCAGTTTGTCCCATGTCCTTATTTGATGGACTGCTTGTATTATGTACTGTAATAATAGGTATTCTGAGCAAAGAAATGTTGTCTAATTTGCATTTAGGGGTTAACTATTCTCTAGACTCTGTCATTCTTACTTTTGTACATCTGTTTTTCTATGGTTGGTAAAATTGTATAATTCAAAGATGTGAGCTTCTGTAATTCCTAGTTAATATAATATAAATAACGTACTGCTTAAACAGCTACAGTCATCTTAGAAATGTTATATAACAATATCAGTAGTTTGTTGGCCAGCAGCAGTCATGTTCAGGGTAGATGTCTAAGTTACTCTAAATAATAGAATAATAGTTTTTAGACAGACATAGTTTAATTAGAGGCTAACTTGGCAGTGGAACTTCTGCCTATATTTTCTTAATGTTAACACTGTTTTCTAGTTTCAGGACAATAATAACTTTTTCGCTAATACTGCTGAGATATAATTATAAAGGTAAAACGGAAGTACTAATGGCACTGCTGAGGGTTGGGAATTAGGGTAGCCTATTAATCTCTGAATTAATAGATACAGTCTGTCTGGGTTTGTATCTATGATTCTGTGTTAATAACAATTTGGCTGAGGTGCTGTGTACTTGTATACTGAAACACTCGAAATCAATCCTAGGATTGAAGAATTGTACACCTGGGTAGCACTCTTCCCCTTATTCACGGGTGGCACAATTGGGCAGAGACTGGATATCTTGGGAGAGAGAGTGCTAGGGGATATTTAAAATATAACCTTTATTTCTTAATTTAAAACAAAAACAAAAAGCTTACACACAATTCACATATATACTATGTTTAAAAACACAGGATTTGGTCGGATTTTAAGTAATCCAATATTTTATATTTACATATAGTGGTTGTCTTTTACATTGAACGTTTATTAATGTTTCTTAAGTCAGAGATATCTGTAGGGATCAGTAAGAATCTGATTTTCTTGTAGAATAATAAATCTGTTGTTCCTGAACTTGTGGTTTAGATCACAAATTAGGTGGTCTTATTGGATATTCTGTGGGTGAGTACACAGTAATGCAATTTTTGTAGGAACTGCTCTGAGATTATAAGCAGCAAAGTCTGGTTTGTTATTCTGTCTTAATGCATGTATTGGGATTTGGATTTAGCAAATCTAATATTACTGCTTGATTGAAAAGAAAATATATATGCAGTATTAGTATAGATATAGAGTAGATGTTGTTCTTAGATTATGTTATTGAGCTAAATCTACTGTTATAGCAATTTTAGTTTGAATATACAGAAATCGTGGTTAGATATATTGACAGACTGTGAGATTGGACTATTGTGACTGCTATCTATATGTGTTCAGGGTTTTGCCTAATATATTTCTCTTGAAACAACAATGTATTTCTTTACTGTTGTACTGAACTTTAATGTTTTATAGCTGGTTCATTTAAACCTGATTATTGGCAAAATGCTGTTAGTCACATTTTCCTCATTCAGCGCTACTTGAATTTGCTTTGCTTATAAAATCCTATAAGTAATAGGTCGGCTGAGATAGATATTCTCACTGTCTTGTTAGTCTAGTGTAGACTCAGTTTTGCTGCTGAATTCAATACTTGTTCTATTGGTTTCTAATGTTCCATATAAAGATTGCTACATATATTAACATATGTGTGCTCAAACAGTTGTTCGATAATCACTAATTGTGCCACAACTTCTGATTAAGTTACAAGTAAAAATCTCTATGAAAACTACAAGATGCTGCAATATAGCTGCAGCGGTAAGAGAGATTCGTTCTGATACTTGTAGTAAATCTAGTATTTTGTTTTTATTAATATCTGTATACTTTTTTTTTTTTTTTTTTCTACCGGTAATCTCTGAGTATATTTCTAAGTTTGTACAGGCACGGCTTGCGGTTTGGCGTTTTCGGTATATGTAACTTATTGAATGTTAGGGTATTATATCTAAATCCCCGATTTTAGTACTGATATACTTATATTGCCGCTGTGCCGCAACTGCCGATTACTCGTGTAAAATCCACGGTACTAAAATAGAGCCTTGTTTAAGAAATTCTAAGCTGTAGTTTACATGTTTAACAACCCACAAACTTCATGCTGTTATTTACAATAAGGACCAAATGTCCTGCTAGTTAAAAAAGTTTTTAGGAGGCATTCACAACAATCGTTTCCCTAACATGTTTCGCCACTAACGTGGCTTTTTCAAAAAGCCACGTTAGTGGCGAAACATGTTAGGGAAACGATTGTTGTGAATGCCTCCTAAAAACTTTTTTAACTAGCAGGACATTTGGTCCTTATTGTAAATAACAGCATGAAGTTTGTGGGTTGTTAAACATGTAAACTACAGCTTAGAATTTCTTAAACAAGGCTCTATTTTAGTACCGTGGATTTTACACGAGTAATCGGCAGTTGCGGCACAGCGGCAATATAAGTATATCAGTACTAAAATCGGGGATTTAGATATAATACCCTAACATTCAATAAGTTACATATACCGAAAACGCCAAACCGCAAGCCGTGCCTGTACAAACTTAGAAATATACTCAGAGATTACCGGTAGAAAAAAAAAAAAAAAGTATACAGATATTAATAAACAAAATACTAGATTTACTACAAGTATCAGAACGAATCTCTCTTACCGCTGCAGCTATATTGCAGCATCTTGTAGTTTTCATAGAGATTTTTACTTGTAACTTAATCAGAAGTTGTGGCACAATTAGTGATTATCGAACAACTGTTTGAGCACACATATGTTAATATATGTAGCAATCTTTATATGGAACATTAGAAACCAATAGAACAAGTATTGAATTCAGCAGCAAAACTGAGTCTACACTAGACTAACAAGACAGTGAGAATATCTATCTCAGCCGACCTATTACTTATAGGATTTTATAAGCAAAGCAAATTCAAGTAGCGCTGAATGAGGAAAATGTGACTAACAGCATTTTGCCAATAATCAGGTTTAAATGAACCAGCTATAAAACATTAAAGTTCAGTACAACAGTAAAGAAATACATTGTTGTTTCAAGAGAAATATATTAGGCAAAACCCTGAACACATATAGATAGCAGTCACAATAGTCCAATCTCACAGTCTGTCAATATATCTAACCACGATTTCTGTATATTCAAACTAAAATTGCTATAACAGTAGATTTAGCTCAATAACATAAGCTAAGAACAACATCTACTCTATATCTATACTAATACTGCATATATATTTTCTTTTCAATCAAGCAGTAATATTAGATTTGCTAAATCCAAATCCCAATACATGCATTAAGACAGAATAACAAACCAGACTTTGCTGCTTATAATCTCAGAGCAGTTCCTACAAAAATTGCATTACTGTGTACTCACCCACAGAATATCCAATAAGACCACCTAATTTGTGATCTAAACCACAAGTTCAGGAACAACAGATTTATTATTCTACAAGAAAATCAGATTCTTACTGATCCCTACAGATATCTCTGACTTAAGAAACATTAATAAACGTTCAATGTAAAAGACAACCACTATATGTAAATATAAAATATTGGATTACTTAAAATCCGACCAAATCCTGTGTTTTTAAACATAGTATATATGTGAATTGTGTGTAAGCTTTTTGTTTTTGTTTTAAATTAAGAAATAAAGGTTATATTTTAAATATCCCCTAGCACTCTCTCTCCCAAGATATCCAGTCTCTGCCCAATTGTGCCACCCGTGAATAAGGGGAAGAGTGCTACCCAGGTGTACAATTCTTCAATCCTAGGATTGATTTCGAGTGTTTATAATTATAAAGGTATAGGAGTAGATCTACTTATTTGTACTTTATCAATGAAGGATTATGGGCCAGGTTAAAAATGGAGTGGTATTTAAAGCACCCGCTCGAGTAATAAATCCGCTAGATATAAGCTTTTTGCACGTGTTGGATAGCGTTCAAATTCTCAAGTGCGATAACTCAACATGAAAATATGAATATTTCACATTCCAATGTACTTCACATAGCAGAATATGTTCAATTTATTCATAAATATATATTTCTATACATATCTGCTATATATGTCTATATGTGTGTACATATGTATTTATGTGTTTATATGCGTATATGTTTGTAAATACATATATACATATATAAATACAGAAATAGATTTGTACGCACACACATATATATATGTAGGGTGACCATATTGCCGCTTTAAAAAGGGACATATATGAAAAACACATATGCCAGGGCTCTTGTCAGGGCTGTTTAAAGAAATGTTTTGTATAAGAACCCTGACATATGTATTTTTCATATGTGTCCCTTTTTAAAGCAGCAATATGGTCAGTATATATATATGCGCATATTTAGGGCTCCATGTACTAAGCCGTCAATTCATCCGTCATTTTAGACGCGGATAAACTCGCCGTTACTCGCCGCGGGCGAAATGGTGTCCGCTGTCACTATGTACTAATAATCCCCCAATAAATAGACAAGTCTAGCCCGCCACGAGCAGTGGCGGATTATTGATAAATTTGACGCCTCGCTCGCCGCGACTAAGCTGATGTACTTAACTTTCAGTTGAATTGTCTGGCCAATTATTAACACGTGACATGCAAGGTGTCACGAACATCATAGTAGTCGCGGGAATAGAATTTTGCTCCTATAAAAGTTCAACTTATCTAAACAACTTTATTATTGTTCAAAATTTTTTGAAGAGTGTTAACAGAGCGATAACAGATAACAGAGTGATAACAAATATTTTTGTAATATTTATTTACAATTTGGATATGGCTTCATCTGGATCTGATAATATATAAATATTAATATAAAAATAATTATAAAGATTGACAACTATACAATACAAATTTAAAATATAGATTACTCTTTAATTACAGTCAACAAATTTGGCGCAATTTATGTTCATGGAAATGAGAGACAAATTAGACGCCAGTTCTGCTGTACAATGCTGATATTACTGCCTTTTATATATGTCTAGACTGGCGTCTAGATTGACTTTCCTATTGTTTTGTACCTTGCCCGCCACCTAAAAGGTGGCGAGGCAAAAATAACGAGGTGGGAGCGGAAATTGTAGCGAGCGGACAAATAGATTTTTTAGTACATTCGTTTTTGGCGAGTTGGTGGTCAAATGTGTCTAATTACAGTGAAAAATGGAGACGTAGCGAGGTTTGGCGGATAAGTACGCTCGCAATTTTAAAGATGCGAGTTTGAACATAGTTGACGACTTTGTACATATCAGTTTGCGAGTTTTGACGCGAGATTTGTTGCGGGTAGCTCGCTGACTGCTTAGTACATGGAGCCCTTAGACATGTTGAGTTCTATATTTTGCAAATAGAGTTATTGGTGTAATAGCAATTCTTTTTTAAATGATTTTGTTCTATAAAAAACATTTGTATTTTTTATCTCAACTATTTTGTTCTAGATCATTTTTATCTTGACATAGTCATTAATTAGGGAGTTATTTGCTTACTTATTATAGTATAAAATACGTGCTTTCTTCTTATAACCTCAATAAAATTATGATTTTTTTTTTAAGTAAAAGACATTTGGGTAATACATTTGCCAATTAAATTTGTAAGAATTGTATAGGGAACACGATAAACACAAATGAATCATCAAACTATGGGATTAAAATTTTGAAAATAAAATCATACTTTAAAAATAATGATGTACGGTACCACCAAGGCACAGTTATTGCATCCATTCTACATAATAAGATTGGCAGATTTATATAAAAGAAGACTATATCTTAATCTTTACATATGTTCACAAGGTTAAGTCAGTGGGAAGAGGTTGAGGTTTAAACCCTCTGAGAATGTTGATTGATACACATTCTGTTCTTTGTAAGCTGGGACCTTTTTATAGGTTTCTTGGCTTAGCAAACAAAAGATCTTTCAGCCAAACTAAAACACATATATACACGTGTCTACAGGAGGAAAGACTGGATTTCTTTCAGGAGTTTAGGTCAGCAGTTGCCTGAGGGAAGAAAAACAAAGAAAAAAATCTTAAGCACCTTCCCAGATAAAATTCAAGTCAGTGTTTAAATAGTTACGTTACCATTTGGATGTTGTTACTTTGTCAGTAAACTACTATGTACAATATTAAACTCACTGTCCACTCTGGAAAATTAATACATACATGCATCAGTGCTTAGCCTGGTGTCTTCATATAAATGTAGATGAGGTATTTCCAGCAAACAGCCAAAATACTTTTCAATAATCCAAACAATAAAACAAACAGACAGTAAAACTTTAAAATCAATATTTTAAAAATCCCTTTGGTAATTTTCTGTTATTCCTTTTCTTTTTTTCATGGCTCTTTGGGGGAACAATGAATGAGGCTGTGAAGATCATAGAATGGCTGTTTGTTTCACAAAATCTGACCTTGACTATAATGTCAAATTGTAAATGTATGAAAAAAAAAGTTATTAGATGTGAGAATGCTCTTATGAAGGGGTTTCTTTATTATTACTGTGAACTGAATTAACGGAAATGGTTATAACTTTCAAGATGAATAGAACTTGTGCTCAGTAGAGGATAAAACCAGCCTGCAATATGTACACAGAGGAAAATATCAAGATGAAGATATTTCATAATGTTAAATTAATTTAGTTTATAGAGCAAGTTGTCTTTAAATATATTCTTGACCCTTCACAGAAACCATAATCATTTTTATATTAAAAATTAATATAGTGGATGCATTTTTTTCTTTAAATTGTTTCTCATATTTGCTAAAACATTTTTGAGGAAACTTGTTATTAAATATTAGATTATTAAATTCATGCAACAGTAATACCCACTGCAACAGCTCCTAAGTAACATCCATAGTTGCCATTATTTTACAATAGCAACAGTTTCCTATTTATTCAATACTTTCACAGACTTGACATATTGTAAACTCCATATACTAGTGTCAAAGCAAACTGGAGCTTAAGGTAAATGGTGAAAAATAAATTACCCCCTCACTGCAAAAAACCTATTCTTGACCTGGCTCCACTGCAATAAAATTAACCATATTCAGTTTTTCACAATTAACCATAGCTTTGACCTGTGTCTCCTCTAAATAACACTAACTGTAAATTAATTTAGCTAAAATTAATTTGCCATGAGTTGGCTCCACCAGAATTAACCCTACCATTCCCCATTAATTAAAAGACCCTCTAACATCTAGAAGACCCTATTAGCAAAATGAACATCCCTTCTAACAGTAACCACTTCCTAAAAAAATCAACACTTAAATTATAAAAAAATATCAATACAGTATATATATATATATATATATATATATATATATATATATATATATATATATATAAATAAATATATTAATATCCTTGAATTTTACATATCTTCTTACTTTAGTAGTTTCAGGCTAGTAGCCTCAATGTCAGCTGTTTAGTTCACAAAGGTCTGAATCTATTATAAGCATTCATTTGTATTATCTTATTTTCTTACTGATCTATATTAAGTCATCAGGATGGTATCAGAGGGTTCACAGTTACGACTGAGCACTCCACCTCTGCTAATTGGTTAAAAACTGCTCTTGGATCAAGGAGGCTGAATAGGGAGGATGCTTTTACCAGTTTTAATGTAGAAACTTTTAGATTTGAGTAGGCTTCTTTTTTTTTTTTTTTTTTTTTTTAAGGAGGTTAAAGTGTTTAGGTATTTAGGCATATATGTCATGTAGAGAGGACACTAGGTGTTAGAGGGTTTAATGTAGTGAGTCCTTAATGCAATAGTCGGTATTCCTTTAGGTAGCACTGTATAGATTGCTTGTGATAGTGGGTTGTTTTAGTTAGGGGTACCACCCATGACAGTTCAGGTCTGCAATCGTGCTAGATAATGATAAGGTTTATTGCAGAGGTACTTTCCAAGAGGCCAAGGTATTCAGTTTAAAAACTGCTAATTTTTATATTACAACCAGAGCTATAAAACAGTGGCATAGGATATTATAACTCATATGGTAGAGTGGCTCACATAAAAAGAGATGTTTTTTATAATTTGTGGGCTTTAGGTTGAACATTCTCAAGCCATTATTGATAGTTATAGGGTTGTTACTATCAATAGTTTAATGTGTAATATGACTGCCTTCAGATACTTTTTCATATTAAAGATTTGATCTTGATGTATGCAAGCTCTACCTTAAAGGGACATTCTACTACACAAATTACATGCTCTAATTACTTACTTTGCACTATTGAGGCTTCAACTCTGTATGTTTAACCACCACAAATGGCTTAAACACATATTTAGTTTAATATATAATATTTATTCCTGCTCAGAGCCACATGTGCTGCAGATTCTGAGCTGAACCCACTGGCTCAGTCATGTGTCTGTCATTGCCCATTGCAATGCTCGTGGGATATTTCTCTATCAGACCAAACTTGGCCAGTAGTCTTGTTATCCCGGCATCGAGTGGGAGGATAGGAAATATCCCAGAACAGAGTTTATGAAATGAGATAAGCAGTACTCACGGTAGACAGGGTAGTCCCTCATGGCAATAAGATGAAGGCAGAAAATGGTCAAGACATGCAGAGTCCGGCAACAGGAAGGCAATCCAGCATTATAACAGTTCAGGGGTAAACCAATAGAATGGTCAGGAAATAGAGTACTTAAATAGGTGCAGATTGGTGCCAAGGAGGACACACAGGTGCAATCAGGAGCGGCATCCAAGAGAGAGAGACAGCGTGTGGCGATGACGTCATTGCCGCACGCTCTGAACCACCACCGCGTCTATAGCAACGACCATAGCAATAAGTCACCACCACCGTGTCTATGGCAACAGCCATAGCGAGCAGCAACATGGTGGGGGTGCTTGTGCACAATTTCCCCATAGGAATACATGGGGGAGAGCCGGCTTAAAAAAAAAACTAACACCTGCAAAAAAGCAGCGTAAAGCTTCTAACGCAGCCCCATTGATTCCTATGGGGAAATACATTTTATGTCTACACCTTACACCCTAACATGAACCCCTGAGGTTAAACACCCCTAATTTTACACTTATTAACCACTAATCTGCCGCCCCCGACTTTGCCGACATCTGCATTATATTATTAACCCCTAATCTGCTGCTACGGACACCGCTGCCACCTACATTATACTTATGAACTCCTAATCTGCTGCCCCCAACATCGCCAACACATACATTATATTTATTAACCCATAATCTGCCACCCCCAATGTTGCTGCAACCTACCTACACTTATTAACCCCTAACCTGCCATCCCCAACGTCGCCGCCACTATAATAAAGTTAATAACCCCTAAACCTAAGTCTCACCCTAACCCTAACACCCCCCTAACTTAAATATAATTTAAATAAATCTAAATAAAATAACTATCGTTAATTAAATTATTCCTATTTAAAACTAAACACTTAACTATAAAATAAACCCTAAGCTAGCTACAATATAACTAATAGTTACATTGTATCTATCTTAGGGTTTATTTTAATTTTACAGGCAAGTTTGTATTTATTTTAACTATGTAGAATAGTTATTAAATAGTTATTAACTATTTAATAGCTACCTAGCTAAAATAAAGACAAATTTACCTGTAAAATAAATCCTAACTTAAGTTACAATTACACCTAACACTACACTATAATTAAATTAATTACCTAAACTAAATACAATAAAATACAATTTTAAAAAATTATCTAAAGTACGAAAAAAAAAACTAAATTACAGAAAATAATAAAATAATTACAAGTTTTTGAAACTAATTTCACCTAATCTAATCCCCCTAATAAAATAAAAAAGCCCCCCAAAATAATAAAAAGCCCTACCCTATACTAAATTACAAATAGCCCTTAAAAGGGCCTTTTGCGGGGCATTGCCCCAAAGTAATCAGCTCTATTACCTGTAAAAGAAAGTACAATACCCCCCCAGCATTAAAACCCACCACCCACACACCCAACCCTACTCTAAAACCCACCCAATCAACCCTTAATAAAACCTAACACTAACCCCTTGAAGATCACAATACCTTGAGAAGTCTTCACCCAACCGGGCCAAAGTCCTCAACGAAGCCAGATGAAGTGGTCCTCCAGATGGGCAGAAGTGTTCATCGAAGCCGGCCAGAAGAGGTCCTCCAGATGGGCAGAAGTCTTCATCCAGGCGGCATCTTCTATCTTCATCCATCCGGTCGCGGAGCGGCTCCATCTTCAAGACATCCGACGTGGAGCATCCTCTTTCAACGAAGTCCAACTGAAGAATGAAGGTTCCTTTAAATGACGTCATCAAAGATGGCGTCCATTCAATTCCGATTGGCTGATAGAATTCTATCAGCCAATCAGAATTAAGATAGAAAAAACCCTATTGGCTGATGCAATCAGCCAATAGGATTGAGATTGCATTCTACTGGCTGATCCAATCAGCCAATATAATTTCATCTTAATCCTATTGGCTGATTGCATCAGCCAATAGGATTTTTTCTACCATAATTCTGATTGGTTGATAGAATTCTATCAGCCAATCAGAATTCAAGGGACACCATCTTGGATGACGTCATTTAAAGGAACCTTCATTCTTCAGTTGGACTTCGTTTGAAGAAGATGCTCCACGTCGGATGTCTTGAAGATGGAGCAGCTCCGCAATGGATGGATGAAGATAGAAGATGCCGTCTGGATGAAGACTTCTGCCCGTCTGGAGAACCTCTTTTGGCCGGCTTCAATGAAGACTTGTGCCCATCTGCAGGACCACTTCGCCCGGCTTCACTGAGGACTTCGGCCCGGCTGGGTGAAGACTTCTCAAGGTAGGGTGATCTTCAAGGGGTTATTGTTAGGTTTTATTAAGGAGGGATTGGGTGGGTTTTAGAGTAGGGTTGGATGTGTGGGTGGTTGATTTTAATAATGGGGGGTATTGTATTTTATTTTTTTTACAGGTAATACAGCTGATTACTTTGGGGCAATGCCCCGCAAAAGGCCCTTTTAAGGGCTATTTGTAATTTACTATAGGGTACAGCTTTTTATTATTTGGGGGGCTTTTTATTTTATTAGGGGGATTAGATCAGGTATAATTAGTTTAAAAAACTTGAAATTATTTTTTAAAAATAATAAAAATCCCTACCCTATACTAAATTACAAATAGCCCTTAAAAGGGCCTTTTGCGGGGCCTTTCCCCAAAGTAATCAGCTCTATTACCTGTAAAAGAAAGTACAATACCCCCCCAGCATTAAAACCCACCACCCACACACCCAACCCTACTCTAAAACCCACCCAATCAACCCTTAATAAAACCTAACACTAACCCCTTGAAGATCACAATACCTTGAGAAGTCTTCACACAACCAGGCCGAAGTCCTCAACGAAGTCAGGCGAAGTGGTCCTCCAGATGGGCAGAAGTGTTCATCGAAGCCGGCCAGAAGAGGTCCTCCAGATGGGCAGAAGTCTTCATCCAGGCGGCATCTTCTATCTTCATCCATCCGGTCGCGGAGCGGCTCCATCTTCAAGACATCTGACGTGGAGCATCCTCTTCCAACGAAGTCCAACTGAAGAATGAAGGTTCCTTTAAATGATGTCATCAAAGATGGCGTCCATTCAATTCTGATTGGCTGATATAATTCTATCAGCCAATCAGAATTAAGATAGAAAAACCCTATTGGCTGATGCAATCAGCCAATAGGATTGAGATTGCATTCTACTGGCTGATCCAATCAGCCAATATAATTTCATCTCAATCCTATTGGCTGATTGCATCAGCCAATAGGATTTTTTCTACCATAATTCCGATTGGCTGATAGAATTCTATCAGCCAATCAGAATTCAAGGGACGCCATCTTGGATGACGTCATTTAAAGGAACCTTCATTCTTCAGTTGGACTTCGTTTGAAGAAGATGCTCCACGTCGGATGTCTTGAAGATGGAGCAGCTCCGCACCAGATGGATGAAGATAGAAGATGCCGTCTGGATGAAGACTTCTGCCCGTCTGGAGGACCTCTTTTGGCCGGCTTCAATGAAGACTTGTGCCCATCTGGAGAACCACTTCGCCCAGCTTCGCTGAGGACTTCGGCCCGGCTGGGTGAAGACTTCTCAAGGTAGGGTGATCTTCAAGGGGTTATTGTTAGGTTTTATTAAGGAGGGATTGGGTGGGTTTTAGAGTAGGGTTGGATGTGTGGGTGGTTGGTTTTAATAATGGGGGGTATTGTATTTTATTTTTTTTACAGGTAATAGAGCTGATTACTTTGGGGCAATGCCCTGCAAAAGCCCCTTTTAATTGCAATTTATAATTTAGTATAGGGTACGGCTTTTTATTATTTGGGGGGGCTTTTTTATTTTATTAGGGGGATTAGATTAGGTATAATTATTTTAAAAAACTTGAAATTATTTTATTATTTTCTGTAATTTAGTGTCTGTTTTTTTTCCGTACTTTAGATAATTTTTTAAAATTATATTTAATTGTATTTAGTTTAGGTAATTAATTTAATTATAGTGTAGTGTTAGGTGTAATTGTAACTTAGGTTATGATTTATCTTACAGGTAAATTTGAATTTATTTTAACTGGGTAGCTATTAAATAGTTAATAACTATTTAATAACTATTCTTGCCTGTAAAATAAAATTAAACCCTAACGGCTAGATTTAGAGTTTGGCGTTAGCCGTCAAAACCAGCGTTAGAGGCTCCTAACGCTGGTTTTGGGCTACCGCTGGTATTTAGAGTCAGTCAGGAAAGGGTCTAACGCTCACTTTCCAGCCGCGACTTTTCCATACCGCAGATCCCCTTACGTCAATTGCGTATACCTATCATTTCAATGGGATCTTTCTAACGCCGGTATTTAGAGTCTTGGCTGAAGTGAGCGTTAGAAATCTAACGACAAAACTCCAGCCACAGAAAAAAGTCAGGAGTTAAGAGCTTTCTGGGCTAACGCCGGTTCATAAAGCTCTTAACTACTGTGCTCTAAAGTACACTAACACCCATAAACTACCTATGCACCCCTAAACCGAGGCCCCCCCACATCGCCGCCACTCTATTAAATTTTTTTAACCCCTAATCTGTTCCGATCAGCCAATAGAATGCGAGCTCAATCTGATTGGCTGATCCAATCAGCCAATCGGATTGAACTTGAATCTGATTGGCTGATTCCATCAGCTAATCAGAATTTTCCTACCTTAATTCCGATTGGCTGATAGAATCCTATCAGCCAATTGGAATTCGAGGGACGCCATCTTGGATGACGTCCCTTAAAGGAACCTTCATTCTTCAGTTGGACGTCGAACGAAGAGGATGGATCTGCGCCGGAGGTCTTCAAGATCAGCCGCTCATCATCGGATGGAACAACATAGAAGATGCGGCTTGGATGAAGATGTTTGCCGGTCCGGATGTCCTCTTCTGCCCGGATAGGATGAAGATTTCTTCCCGAAGATGGACTTCTTCATTTGCCGCTTGGATCAAGACTTCAGCCTGGAGGATGGACGTCACTCTTCAGCCCCCGCTTGGGCTTGGATGAAGACATTGGAGGCTCTTCTGGACCGATCGGTGAACCCGGTGTGGTGAATACAAGGTAGGGAGATCTTCAGGGGCTTAGTGTTAGGTTTATTTAAGGGGGGTTTGGGTTAGATTAGGGGTATGTGGGTGGTGGGTTGTAATGTTGGGAGGGGGTATTGTATGTGTTTTTTTTACAGGCAAAAGAGCTGAATTATTTGGGGCATGCCCCGCAAATGGCACTTTTCAGGGCTGGTAAGGTAAAAGAGCTTTGAACTTTTTTAATTTAGAATAGGGTAGGGCATTTTTTTATTTTGGGGGGCTTTGTTATTTTATTAGGGGGCTTAGAGTAGGTGTAATTAGTTTAAAATTGTTGTAATATTTTTCTAATGTTTGTAAATATTTTTTTATTTTTTGTAACTTAGTTATTTTTTATTTTTTGTACTTTAGTTAGTTTATTTAATTGTATTTATTTGTAGGTATTGTATTTAATTAATTTATTGTTAGTGTAGTGTTAGGTTTAATTGTAGATAATTGTAGGTATTGTATTTAATTAATTTATTGATAGTGTAGTGTTAGGTTTAATTGTAGATAAATGTAGGCATTGTATTTAATTAATTTATTGATAGTGTAGTGTTAGGTTTAATTGTAATTTAGGTTAGGATTTATTTTACAGGTAATTTTGTAATTATTTTAACTAGGTAGCTATTAAATAGTAAATAACTATTTAATAGCTATTTTACCTGGTTCAAATAATTTGAAAGTTGCCTGTAAAATAAATATAAATCCTAAAATAGCTACAATATAATTATTCGTTATATTGTAGCTATATTAGGGTTTATTTTACAGGTAAGTATTTAGCTTTAAATAGGAATAATTTATTTAATAAGAGTTAATTTATTTTGTTAGATTTAAATTATATTTAACTTAGGGGGTGTTAGTGCTAGGTTTAGACTTAGCTTTAGGGGTTAATACATTTTTTATAGTAGCGGTGAGTTCCGGTCGACAGATTAGGGGTTAATAAGTGAAGTTAGGTGTCGGCGATATTAGGGAGGACAGATTAGGGGTTAATAATATTTCTTATAGGGTTATTGAGGCGGGAGTGAGGCGGATTAGGGGTTAATACATTTATTATAGTATCGGTGAGGTCCGGTCGGCATATTAGGGGTTAATAAATGTAGGTAGGTGGAGGCGACGTTGGGGGCAGCAGATTAGGGATTAATAAATATAATATAGGGGTCGGCGGTGTTAGGGGCAGCAAATTAGGGGTTCATAGGGATAACGTAGGTTGCGGCGGTGTACGGAGCGGCAGATTAGGGGTTAAAAAAATATGCAGGTGTCAGCGATATCGGGGGCAGCAGATTAGAGGTTAATAAGTGTAAGGTTAGGGGTGTTTAGACTCGGGGTTCATGTTAGGGTGTTAGGTGCAGACATAGGAAGTGTTTCCCCATAGAAAACAATGGGGCTGCGTTAGGAGCTGAACGCTGCTTTTTTGCAGGTGTTAGGTTTTTTTTCAGCTCAAACAGCCCCATTGTTTCCTATGGGGGAATCGTGCACAAGCATGTTTTTGAAGCTGGCCGCGTCCGTAAGCAACGCTGGTATTTAGAGTTGCAATGGCGGTAAATTATGCTCTACGCTCCCTTTTTGGAGCCTAACGCACTGAAAACGCAGCCATTCTGTGAACTCTAAATACCAGCGGTATTTAAAAGGTGCGGCCAGAAAAAAGCACGCGTAGCTAACGCACCCCTTTGGCCGCAAAACTCCAAATCTAGTCCTCAGATAGCTACAATGTAACTATTAGTTATATTGTAGCTATCTTAGGGTTTATTTTATAGGTAAGTATTTAGTTATAAATAGGAATAATTTAGTGAATTGTAGTAATTTTATTTAGATTTATTTAAATTATATTTAAATTAGGGGGTGTTAGGGTTAGACTTAGGTTTAGGGGTTAATACATTTAATATAGTTGCGGCAATGTTGGGGGCGGCAGATTAGGGGTTAATAAATGTAGGAAGTTGCGGCGCTGTTAGGGACGGCAGATTAGGGGTTAATAAAATTTAACTAGTGTTTGCGAAGCGGGAGGGCAGCGGTTTAGGGGTTAATATATTTTTTATAGTGGTGATGTCCAGTTCGGCAGATCAGGGGTTATTTTTTTTTATTGTTTGCGATGTGGGGGGGGGGGGGGCTCGGTTTAGGGGTTAATAGGTAGTTTATGGGTGTTAGTGTACTTTTTAGCACTTTAGTTAAGAGTTTTATGCTATGGAGTTAGCCCATAAAACTCTTAACTACTGACTTTTAAATGCGGTATCAGTCTAGACAGGAGAGGCTGTATCACTCACTTTTTGGAAGACTTGTAATACCGGCGTTATGCAAGTCCAATTGAAAACATAGGATATGCAATTGACGTAAGTGGATTTGCGGTATTTTCGAGTCTGGCCAAAAAAGTGAGCGGTACACCTGTACCTGCAAGACTTGTAATACCAGCGTTAGGAAAAAAGCAGTGTTGGGACCTCTCAACGCTGCTTTTAAAGGCTAACGCAAGACTCGTAATCTAGGTGTAGGTATCAAGGGATACTAAGAGAAAAAAACAAATTAGATTATAGTGAATTGGAAAGTTGATTAAAATTGCATACTGTATCCGAATCAAGAAAGAAAGAAAAAATGGGTTTACTTTACCTGACAGGCTCTTCTCTTGCCCCTCCAGGATATCCTTTTGCAAGGTTGAATGTGGGTGTACGGCCCAAGCTTTAATAAACTTTTCAAAAGTTTGACTTGTAGTTATTTAAATTAGAATAGCTTACACTACAAAAGAAAAATCTATCAATGTAAAATGAGAAAAAAAGATGGAAGATGTGCAGACAAATATTAAAGAAAATAGAAGAAACAGAGACTATTTAAAAGTAGGCTCAATAGCATACCTAAAAAGAGCTAATGGTAAAGTAGTCATTTTTATAACAAGGAAAAATATATAGCATAGTGAAAAAAATAAGTTAAATGAGGTAGCAATTTTCTATCATGTAAAAATGAAGGAAAGAAAATGTTTTTTTTCCCACTATTATTATTTATTAATACCATAAAATACACAATTATTTAATGTAAATTGCTGAGTACAATGCATACACAATGTGCTTTATTATTTCACTGCCAATATTTTCTCTTGGTAGTATAATTATTGAATTGAATTTCTACAAAGATTTCCCAGATAATAAAATGCATATATATTTTCTTTTAATAGATCTTTTTGAGTTTGGTGAGAAAAATATTGAATATGTAAGTCAAGACTATTTTATTTGGCACAATTAAATGATAGTTTCCAGTTACAAGCATGTCGCTTCCAGTTACAAGCATGTGACAATATGACTTCAGATACTCAAATCCTGTGAAAAGCAATTGTTCTGTATTTTTTTTTCTCTGCATTCAAGACTCTATCTTAGTTTTTTTCAAATGCCAGTCTGGTTTGAAAAAAGAAATGATAGATTAATAGCTCAGTTACTCACTTAGGCCCCTATAGTTAAATCATTGACAGACCGACGAGAAACTGTTTTCCTGGCCTCAGCCCAATGATCAAAAGTGCAACAAGGTGGCAAGATATTCCAAGGGATCAGCCGCTATGTAGAGTGAGCTTGTCGAAATATTCCAAGCCAGAGAAAAGAAGACTGAGTCCTTGCTTCCAGTAAAAACTAACAGTTTATTAAGTGTGGGACATATAATTTAGTGGTACGCTGAAATTAATTATTCCAACCTCCTGACATAGATGCTAGCATGCGGCATCTCCGAGAAGCTTTTACTATATCTGGCATTGATCGGCATTGGTATTTATACTGCCACATACCCACCCCAAGTACCCATCTAAACTATTAACAATCATACCGCCACATACCCACTGCAAGTACCCATCTAAACTATTAACAATCATACCATCACATACCCACTGCAAGTACCCATCTAAACTATTAACAATCTTACCACCACATACCCACTGCAAGTACCCATCTAAACTATTAACAATCATACCATCACATACCCACTGCAAGTACCCATCTAAACATTAACAATCATACCGCCACATACCCACTGCAAGTACCCATCTAAACTATTAACAATCATACCATCACATACCCACTGCAAGTACCCTTCTAGACTATTAACAATCATACCATCAAATACCCACTGCAAGTACCCTTCTAAACTATTAACAATCATACCATCACATACCCACTGCAAGTACCCTTCTAAACTATTAACAATCATACCATAAAATACCCACTATAAGTACCCTTCTAAACTATTAACAATCATACCATCACATACCCACTGCAAGTACCCTTCTAAACTATTAACCCCTAAACAACCACAAACCACAATGCAAACTAACTCTACTCTACTTTACACCTAGCCCCCTCTAAACTAAACCCTCTAAGTTAGTGAAACATAAAAAAAAAATCTAACTTACAAAAAATAAAAAAGACAGTATCCAAAATAAAAACCCACCATTATACCTAACACTAACCTACATACCCCATAAAAAATAAAACCCATCCAAAAAAAAATGCCTAAAACCTAACACTAAATTTAAATTACAATAATTCTTAACCCCTTAAGGACTAGACCATTTTTCAATTTCCTTCCCTTAAAGGGACATGGAACCCACAATTTTTCTTTCTTGATTCAGATAGAGAATACAATTTTAATCAACATTACAATTTACTTATTTTATCTAACTTGATTCATTATTTAGGTATCCTTTGTTGAAGAAATAGCAATGCACACTGGTGAGCCAATAACACAAGCTATCCATGTGCAGCTACCAATCAGCAGCTCATGAGCCTATTTTGAGATGCTTTTAACAAAGGATAGCAAGAGAATGAAGTAAATTAGATAATAAAAGTACACTGGAAAGTTAGTTAAAATTGCATCCTCTTTCTAAATCATGAAAAATAAAAATTGAGTTTCATGTACCATCAAGGACCAGGGTTATTTTTATATTTCTGTGGTGTTTGTGTTTAGCTGTAATTTTCCTCTTACTCATTTACTGTACCCACACAAATTATATACCGTTTTTATCGCCATTAAATGGACTTTCTAAAGATACCATTATTTTCATCATCCTATAATATAAAAGGCCAAGGGCCCGATCCGATATGCAGCGTCGCCCGCAAATGCCGACGATGCTGAATTTTGCACTGGTTTGGTATCCTATATACGGCGTAACCTAGAAGTTACGCCCGTATAATTCTGCCGTCACCCGTAGTTTTTTGGGCCATAGGCAGGAATACCAAACCAGCCCAGTGTGGTATCCAATATACAGCGTAAGGACTTACGTGGCGAAAATGGAGAAATCTTACTCCATTTTCACCTCGCCACAAAATGCAGCCGTAGTAAGCCTTACGCTGTCTATTGGAGCCCCGTAACTCCCTAAATTGGCTGCAAAATAAACCTAACACCTAATGCATGCGCAATGTCTATCTACCTGTCAAACGCGATCCCCCGCCGCAATCCCTAATAAAATATTTAACCCCTAAACCGCTGCTCCCGGACCCCGCCGCCACCTACATTAACAACCCCCTAATGTGATCCCCCTACACCGTCGCCAACTATATTAAACTACCCCCTAAAGTGAGCCCCTTACAACTCCACCATCTACCTTACCTACCCACTAAAGTGAGCCCCTTACACCGCCGCCATCTACCTTACCTACCCCCTAAAGTGAGCTCCTACCCCGCCGCCATCTATTTTAAAATTATTAACCCCTAATTTAATCCCCCTACTCCGCCGCCACCTATATTAAATTAATTAACCCCTAATTTAATCCCCCTACGTTAACCCCTAATCTGCCGACCGCCACCTACGTTATACTTATGTACCCCTAATCTGCTGCCCCTAACACTGCCGACCCCTATATTATATTTATTAACCCATAACCTGCCCCCCACAACGTCGCCACCAGCTACCTACAATAATTAACCCCTAATCTGCCGACCGCAAAGCGCCGCTACTTACGTTATCCTTATGTACCCCTAATCTGCTGCCCCTAACATCTCCGACCCCTATATTATATTTATTAACCCCTAACCTGCTCCCCTCAACGTCGCCTCCACCTGCCTACACTTATTAACCCCTAATCTGCTGAGCGGATCTCACCGCTACTATAATAAAGTTATTAACCCCTAATCCGCCTCACTCCCGCCTCAATAACCCTATAATAAATAGTATTAACCCCTAATCTGCCCTCCCTAACATCGCCGACACCTAACTTCAAGTATTAACCCCTAATCTGCCGATCGGAGATCACCGCTACTCTAATAAATTTTTTAACCCCTAAAGCTAATTTTAACCCTAACCCTAACACCCTCCTAAGTTAAATATAATTTTATCCTAACGAAATAAATTAACTCTTATTAAATAAATTATTCCTATTTAAAGCTAAATACTTACCTGTAAAATAAACCCCAATATAGCTACAACATAAATTATAATTATATTATAGCTATTTTAGGATTAATATTTATTTTACAGGTAACTTTGTATTTATTTTAACCAGGTACAATAGCTATTAAATAGTTAAGAACTATTTAATAGCTAAAATAGTTAAAATAATTACAAAATTACCTGTAAAATAAATCCTAACCTAAGTTACAATTAAACCTAACACTACACTATCAATACATTAATTAAATACAATACCTACAATTATCTACAATTAAACCTAACACTACACTATCAATAAATTAATTAAATACAATACCTACAAATAAATACAATTAAATAAACTAACTAAAGTACAAAAAATAAAAAAGTACTAAGTTACAAAAAATAAAAAAATATTTACAAACATTAGAAAAATATTACAACAATTTTAAACTAATTACACCTACTCTAAGCCCCCTAATAAAATAACAAAACCCCCCAAAATAAAAAAATGCCCTACCCTATTCTAAATTAAAAAAGTTCAAAGCTCTTTTACCTTACCAGCCATGAACAGGGCCCTTTGCGGGGCATGCCCCAAAGAATTCAGCTCTTTTGCCTGTAAAAAAAAACCCACATACAATACCCCCCCCCCAACATTACAACCCACCACCCACATACCCCTAATCTAACCCAAACCCCCCTTAAATAAACCTAACACTAAGCCCCTGAAGATCTTCCTACCTTATCTTCACCCTGCCAGGTTCACCGATCCGTCCTCGGAAGTCTTGATCCAAGCCTCGGAAGTGTTGATCCAAGCCCAAGCGGGGGGCTGAAGAGTGACGTCCATCCTCGGGCTGAAGTCTGGATCCAAGCGGTGACTGAAGAAATTAAGGTAGGAATATTCTGATGGAATCAGCCAATCAGAATCAAGTTCAATCCGATTGGCTGATCCAATCAGCCAATCAGATTGAGCTCGCATTCTATTGGCTGATCGGAACAGCCAATAGAATGCGAGCTCAATCTGATTGGCTGATTGGATCAGCCAATCGGATTGAACTTGATTCTGATTGGCTGATTCTTGAGTAGCTGTTGTGCTTGTATTAAAAGTTGAAAGTAAACGTGATTGCTTGAGCGAAATTTAAGTTAACGTGCATTGGGATAACACATCCTCATATATCAGAATATTCCTACCTTAATTCCGATTGGCTGATAGAGTCCTATCAGCCAATCGGAATTCGAGGGACGCCATCTTGGATGACGTCATTTAAAGGAACCGTCATTTGTCGGTTGAAGAGGATGTTCCGCGTCGGCTTGGAAGAAGATGGTTCCGCTCCGCTCCAGAAGAAAGAAGATTGAAGATGCGTCTTGATAGAAGACGTCATCCCGATGATGGACTTCCTACTTCAGCCCGATGATGGATTTCTTCAGTTGCCGCTTGGATCCAGACTTCAGCCTGAGGATGGACGTCACTCTTCAGCCCCCCGCTTGGGCTTGGATCACCACTTCCGAGGCTTGGATCAAGACTTCCGAGGACGGATTGGTGAACCTGGCAGGGTGAAAATAAGGTAGGAAGATCTTCAGGGGCTTAGTGTTAGGTTTATTTAAGGGGGGTTTGGGTTAGATTAGGGGTATGTGGGTGGTGGGTTGTAATGTTGGGGGGGTATTGTATGTGTTTTTTTTACAGGCAAAAGAGCTGAATTCTTTGGGGCATGCCCCGCAAAGGGCCCTGTTCAGGGCTGGTAAGGTAAAAGAGCTTTGAACTTTTTTAATTTAGAATAGGGTAGGGCATTTTTTTTATTTTGGGGGGCTTTGTTATTTTATTAGGGGGCTTAGAGTAGGTGTAATTAGTTTAAAATTGTTGTAATATTTTTCTAATGTTTGTAAATATTTTTTTATTTTTTGTAACTTAGATCTTTTTTATTTTTTGTACTTTAGTTAGTTTATTTAATTGTATTTATTTGTAGGTATTGTATTTAATTAATGTATTTATAGTGTAGTGTTAGGTTTAATTGTAGATAATTGTAGGTATTGTATTTAATTAATTTATTGATAGTGTAGTGTTAGGTTTAATTGTAGATAATTGTAGGTAGTTTATTTAATTAATTTATTGATAGTGTAGTGTTAGGTTTAATTGTAACTTAGGTTAGGATTTATTTTACAGGTAATTTTGTAATTATTTTAACTATTTTAGCTATTAAATAGATCTTAACTATTTAATAGCTATTGTACCTGGTTAAAATAAATACAAAGTTACCTGTAAAATAAATATTAATCCTAAAATAGCTATAATATAATTATAATTTATGTTGTAGCTATATTAGTGTTTATTTTACAGGTAAGTATTTAGCTTTAAATAGGAATAATTTATTTAATAAGAGTTAATTAATTTCGTTAGATGTAAATTATATTTAACTTAGGGGGGTGTTAGTGTTAGGGTTAGACTTAGCTTTAGGGGTTAATACATTTATTAGAATAGCGGTCAGCTCCAGTCGGCAGATTAGGGGTTAATGTTTGAAGTTAGGTGTCGGCGATGTTAGGGAGGGCAGATTAGGGGTTAATACTATTTATTATAGGGTTAGTGAGGCGAATTAGGGGTTAATAGCTTTATTATAATAGCGGTGCGGTCCGCTCGGCAGATTAGGGGTTAATAAGTGTAGGCAGGTGGAGGCGAAGTTTTGGGGGGCAGATTAGGGGTTAATAAATATAATATAGGGGTCGGCGGTGTTAGGGGCACATAGGGATAATGTAAGTAGCGGCGGTTTACGGAGCAGCAGATTAGGGGTTAATAATAATATGCAGGGGTCAGCGATAGCGGGGGCGGCAGATTAGGGGTTAATAAGTGTAAGGTTAGGGGTGTTTAGACTCGGGGTACATGTTAGGGTGTTAGGTGCAGACTTAGGAAGTGTTTCCCCATAGGAAACAATGGGGCTGCGTTAGGAGCTGAACGCGGCTTTTTTGCAGGTGTTAGGTTATTTTTCAGCTCAAACAGCCCCATTGTTTTCTATGGGGGAATCGTGCACGAGCACGTTTTTGAAGCTGGCCGCGTCCGTAAGCAACTCTGGTATCGAGAGTTGCAGTGGCGTTAAATATGCCTGTACGCTCCCTTTTTGGAGCCTAACACAGCCATTCTGTCAACTCTCAATACCAGAGTTATTTAAAAGGTGCGGCCAGAAAAAAAACAGCGTTAGCTACGCGGGTCGTTACCGACAAAACTCTAAATCTAGCCGTAAGATAGCTACAAGGTAATTAATAATTACATTGTAGCTATTTTAGGGTTTATATTTATTTTACAGGTAACTTGGTATTTATTTTAACTAGGTACAATAGATATTAAATAGTTAATAACTATTTAATAGCTACCAAGTTAAAATAATTACCAATTTATCTGTAAAATAAATCCTAACCTAAGTTACAAATACACCTACACTATCAATAAATTAAATAAACTACAAATATCTAAACTAAAATACAATTAAATAAACTAAACTAAATTACAGAAAAAAAACACTAAATTACAAAAAATAAAAAAAGGTTACAAGATTTTTAAGCTAATTACACCTATTCTAAGCCCCCTAATAAAATAATAAAGCCCCCCAAAATAAAAAAATTCCCTACCCTATTCTAAATTAAAAAAGTTAGCTCTTTTACCTTACCCGCCCTTAAAAGTGCCTTTTGCGGGGCATGCCCCAAAGAAAACTGCTCTTTTGCCTGAAAAAAAAAACACAATACCACCCCCCAACATTACAACCCACCACCCACATACCCCTAATCTAACCCAAACCCCCCTTAAATAAACCTAACACTACCCCCCTGAAGATCTCCCTACCTTGTATTCACCCAGCCGGGCAGAATTCTTCATCCGATCTGGGCTATGTCTTCAATCAAGCGGCAGTGAAGTCTTCTTCCATCCGGCGATGTCTTCAAGCAAGCGGCAGAGAGTCTTCTTCCATCTGGGCGATGTCTTCAAGCAAGCGGCCGAGAGTCTTCTTCCATCCGGCGATGTCTTCAAGCAAAGCGGCATCTTCAATCTTCTTTCTTCGCTCCTCCGCTGCGGAGCATCCAACCGGCATGACGACTTCCTGAAGAATGAGGTTCCTTTAAATGACGTCATCCAAGATGGCGTCCATTGAATTCCGATTGGCTGATAGGATTCTATCAGCCAATCGGAATTAAGGTAGAAAAATCTGATTGACTGATTGAATCAGCCAATCAGATTCAAGTTCAATCCGATTGGCTGATAAAGACATCGCCCGGATGGAAGAAGACTCTCTTCCGCTTGATTGAAGACATCGCCCGGATCGGATGAAGAGTTCTGCCCGGCTGGGTAAATACAAGGTAGGGAGATCTTCAGGTGGGTAGTGTTAGGTTTAATTAAGGGGGGTTTGGGTTAGATTAGGGGTATGTGGGTGGTGGGTTGTAATGTTGGGGGGTGGTATTGTGGGGGGGTTTTTTCAGGCAAAAGAGCAGTTTTCTTTGGGGCATGCCCCGCAAAAGGCCCTTTTAAGAGCGGGTAAGGTTAAAGAGCTAACTTTTTTAATTTAGAATAGGGTAGGGATTTTTTTTTTATTTTGGGGGCTTTATTATTTTATTAGGGGGCTTAGAATAGGTGTAATTAGCTTGAAAATCTTGTAATCTTTTTTTTATTTTTTGTAATTTAGTGTTTGTTTTTTTCTGTAATTTAGTTTAGTTTATTTAATTGTATTTTAGTTTAGATATTTATAGTTTATTTAATTTATTGCTAGTGTAGGTGTATTTGTAACTTAGGTTAGGATTTATTTTACAGGTAAATTGGTAATTATTTTAACTAGGTAGCTATTAAATAGTTATTAACTATTTAATAGCTATTGTACCTAGTTAAAAAAAATACCAAGTTACCTGTAAAATAAATATAAACCCTAAAATAGCTACAATGTAATTATTAATTACATTGTAGCTATCTTAGGGTTTATTTTATAGGTAAGTATTTAGATTTAAATAGGAATATTTTAATTAATGATATTAATATTAGATTTATTTTAATAAGAGTTTAGTTAGGGATGTTAGAGTTAGATAGGGTTATTATATTTAATATATATATAATATAATAACGATATTAACTATATTAACACTAATATAATTAGGGTTAATATATTTAATATAGCTGGCGGCAGTGTAGGGGGATTAGATTAGGGGTTAATGTGTTTAATATAGCTGGCGGCTGTGTAGGGGGATTAGATTAGGGGTTAATACATTTATTATAGCTGGCGGCGGTGTAGGGGGATTTAGATTAGATGCGAAAGAGCAGTTTACTTTGTGACAAATCCCCGCCAAAAGCCCTTTTAAGGGCTGGTAATAGAGCAGTTTTCTTTGGGGCATGCCCCGCAAAAAGCTCTTTTAAGGGCTGGCAATAGAGCAGTTTACTTTGGGGTAATGCCACGCAAAAAGCCCTTTTCAGGGATATTTGTAGGGTTAGACTTATGTTTAGTGGTAGGGATAGTTTATTTTTTTATGGGTTAAATAATTTAATATAGCTGGCGGCGGGGTAGGGGGATTAGATTAGGGGTTAAATAATTTAATATAGGTGGCGGCGGGGTAGGGGGATTAGATTAGGGGTTAAATAATTTAATATAGCTGGCGACGGGGTAGGCGGATTAGATTAGGGGTTAATTAATTTATCATAGGTGGCGGCGGGGTAAGGGGATTAGATTAGGGGTTAAATAATTTAATATAGGTGGCGGCGGGGTAGGGGGATTAGATTAGGGGTTAAATAATTTAATATAGCTGGCGGCGGGGGAGGGGGATTAAATTAGGGGTTAATAATTTTTAAATAGATGGCGGCGGGGTAGGGGCTCACTTTAGGGGGTAGGTAAGGTAGATGGCGGCGGGGTAGGGGCTCACATTAGGAGGTAATATAGATAATATAGCTGGCGGCGGGGTCCGGGAGCGGCTGTTTAGGGGTTAATAACTTTATTAGGTGGCGGCGGGGTCCGGGAGCGGCGGTTTAGGGGTTAATAACTTTTTTTATTGTTAGGATAGTGAGGGGGGATAGCGGATAGAGGGTTAGACGTGTCGGGCTATGTTTGGGAGGCGTGTTAGACAGTACGGGTGATTTTATAACTTAGTCAGGTTTTGTAGGCACCGGCAGTTTCTAAAGTGCCGTAAGTCACTGGTGACTCCAGAAAATTGTGCTTACGCAGATTTCTGGACATCGCTGGTTTATCAGACTTACGGCAATTTAGCCTCTGACGGCGCCGTATATAGGATAGCTCGAATTGCGAGCTGAGACTGCTGGGGGCGGCGGGGGTTCCCTCGCTTGCTCCGCAAACTACGCTGCATATCGGATCGCGCCCCAAGTGTGTTTGTCCGAAGCTGTCATGCGCAGTAGAGACAGCACATGGACAAACACACTTGGCCTTAGAGTACCTACCTGATCTGCGGTGCGAGCAGAAGTGGGCATGACCAGGCATGCAGGGGCGTGGTCATGGATGAAGGGGGCGTGACCATTCGTGAAGGGGCATGGTCGTGATATACAGGGGAGAGAGATAGAGAGGGGAGAGAGATAGAAAGAGGGGGAGAGAACAAAAGAGATGGGAAAGAGCTAAAGATAGGATAAGAGGGGAACGAGCAAGAGAGGGGGGAGAGAGAGCAAAATAAGAGGGGGAGAGAGAAAATAAGAGGGGGAAAGAGAGAGAGCAAAAGAAGAGGGGAAGAGAGAGAGCAAAAGAAGAGGGGAAGTGAGAGAGCAAGAGAAGAGGGAAGAGAGGGATAGAGAAAGAGAGAAAGAGGGGAGAGAGAGAGGGGATAGAGAGAGGGGGGGGGAAAGAGAAGAG